>NW_015115271.1:76166-78230 GCF_001443285.1 Poecilia latipinna | reverse complement strand
GGAACCTTGTTGAATCAAAGACTGAAGGCAGATCTGAGAGCAAAAGTGGTGTGAAACCCTACAACAGACTGGCTGTGCGTGGATTTGAGATAAGCCTCATGAAGTCAGATGTTGCACATTCTTCTTCATACTATTTGCAGATGATCTATAGTCATGTCGCCCTGGTAAAACAAACAGCATCAAAATCTGTTTAGTAATCTTACCTGCAATCAATGTGCGTACGTTTTTCAGGCAAATGCACACACAAAAAGCTAATAAATAGTAGTACCTGCTTTAGATCATTTGCAAATGACACAGACGTTCTGTAAAGCAGTTCTTAGTTGCCAAAAGCAACAAAGAAAAGCCTATGAAGTAAATTTGTAATTTATGAAGCATTACAATAAGTGATTAAAGTGGATTTGCTCGCAGGCATTTCAGTGAGCTGTAAAGTAGCAGGTGGACCACGTAGCTTTTCTTGCTGCCATCCATATGCTTTCTACAGATCCCTAATATAACAACCACTCCTGTGTGTCCAATAAAATCACTTTGTGATCTTTTAAAAAAGTAGCCGCACCTTGGCAACAGCTAAAAAAGTTATGCTGTTAAATTTAGTCCAGTCCCTCATTTATCCAGTTATTAAATCTATGAGTGCAAACACTCTTCCTGTAGACATGGTACTAAAAAAGCAGAAAAAGAATGTGAGATGATTTTCTTCTCTCCCCGTAGCAGTAAGTAGCAGCCCATTAAACATTATGGTTTATAATACCACACACAAAGGCTTTAGAAATCACTAGCTGTCAAGTAGTCAATATTCAAAGCAATAAACATTTCCACTTTGCACAATGTGCCTCTTGCCCTGGAGTTCAGCAGCTGTTAATCTTTAACTCAAGCCGCCTCAGGGATCAGCTGTCACCGCCACGTTCAGGCGCTCACTGTGCAAACTGTGTTTTGAGGAATAATACAGCAACAAAACACATCTTCTCCTGCAGAGATAAAGAAAAAAGCACAAAAAAGAATAAGGATGACCTTGATGGAGATTTGAATATGGAAAAATGCTTTGAGGGGGACAAGCTGGGCTTTTGTTGCTCCAAGACTACAGTTTGCCGAGCTGTGAACATTTCCTTTGGTGAACAAACAGCAGACTCCACACGGCTGCTTAATTATGGAGCTCTTCTAAATAAGAGATGTGACTGCAAAGAGTTTGAAGAAATGCAAATTATGTGGAAAAATAGCAACATTTCAGGTGCTGTGCGGATAGAAACTGACACTTTTAATTAAATGAGATTTCTTCATTCTCAGATACTACATTTGTTTTTCTGGTTCTTGGTCAGTCAGGATTACCAATTTTGCTTCATAAAAGTTTCTCAGATTTGTTGGGGGAAATTTTTTTTAATATCTTCAAATCAGAAAATTCCTGTTTTTATGTCTTGAACTTTATTGATTTTCCATTAAGAAAAATTATATTTAACTTAAGTAAGTAAATCTTTGTGGGCACTCTGGAACAAATGCCCAAAAGAGTTACAAAAGATTACATAAGGAAACAAAAAAGACAAAAAATGTACATATACAAAACGATGATGCACAATAGCCCAGATATATTTATAGCATTACAGTAAATTTAGATATTCAAATTAAGTTTGAAATGAGAAACCATTTATATCATCAACTTCTTAAAATAATAAGTTACTTTTGAAATAAATAAATACTTTTGGCAAAAAAGTATTTATTTACTTTTTTTTGACAAAAAAGGTAAATAAAGACTTTCTTTTATTTAAAAGTATTTAAATAAAAAAAGTTTTTTAATTTAAATAAAGTAAAACAACTGATAGCTTTGTGCTTCTGTCCTCTTCATCAGAGATACTTCAAATGCAGAACAAATGCATATTAGCAAATATTTAAAAAAAAAAAAAAAACTTCCTTATTCTCACAGAAATGAGCATTTCAACTTACATGGATTTGTAGATGTGCAAATCCGCGGTTTGAGGAAAATTGTGAGAATTTTTCTCAAACCGTGGAAAATCCGCAGTTTGAGGAATTGTCAAACCGCTTTACTTTATAAAGTAAATAAAAATACTTTTTTTATTT
>NW_015115271.1:67126-70265 GCF_001443285.1 Poecilia latipinna | reverse complement strand
TTATTTTTTGAATTCCATTCAGCATCTCTCTGGCTTGTTAATGTAAGAGCCCTCACAACTTCATTTATTAGGCCTAGTATTTGGCCTAATGTTAGGCCAATAAAAAGTAGTGGGAGAACTTTCTGGTGTACTCCTCTACTTTAGCAATCTATTAGGTAACCTCTATAGGGCAGCAGGTTGGCCCAGGGAGCCACAGCTGTGAGCCAGTCAATGGACAGATGGACTGATGTCTTCTCTCCCACCATGATGGTCGTCTGCACCATTGTGAAAGAGAGGAAAGTAAATGACCCAATGATGAAGGATCCCAGAGAAATTTGAACTCAGAAGATTGTTGATGAGTTCTAATTGTGTTGAAGCAACGAGTGTTCTCGCCTGTAAGAGTCTGAAAATCAGTCACTATCAAAAAGTCAAAGTTCTTTGGGTGGATACACCATAGAAAGAGTTTTGAGTGCTGCAGCAATGTCTGAAATGGTGCGTGTTTCCATCTTCCATTATTCCTGCAGTTTGAGGCAGTCCCAAACAACAAAGCGAGGTTCCTTCACATTCAGGATATTTGAAACGCGTCCAGAATGTTGGGGAACCATTGATTCAGCTTTTCAGGTTTAATGTAAGCTCCCAATGACCATTTTTATTGTAATATTATCAGTCTTATATTAGTTGATTGATTCTGGTATTTTCTGCTCATTCTGTTCTGGTCTTCAATCAAAGTTTTATTTGAACAAAGTGTCTCAGCTGCATGTATTTTAAAAAAATGCTCTATAGTTCTTCAAATGCCATAAGAGTGCAATCTGAATAAAGACCTCCTTTTTGGTGAATCCATTTACTCGACCATATTGTAAAGCCTCCACCTGCTCTCCCTGCTGAGAAGGATGCATTACCATAGACAGAGGAGGAAAGTGGAAAGGTATTGTATTCTTGTTAATGAGTTTTACACCAAATAACAGGGTGATTCTTTTTTTGCGGCAACATTTCGGCTTCAAGACATTTGAAAAAAAAAGTATTAATGTTTTAAGTTTTAAATATTATGTTACAACACTGACATGTTTAACAATAAGAAATTAATAATGGGCAAGCTCAGGACTGGATAAATTAATAATTACAGGTGTTTTTTTCACCATTGTCTCTGAATGTGTTCCATCCTGTTATGAACATTTACATATAGACCACAAATAGTTAAACATGTAAATTTAGAAAAATAATGACTTTTTCTTAAAAAGAGTGTGTCCCTTTTACTATATAATATGTTTTATTCTTGAAATTGTAACACATCATGTAGTTACAAATCATTTGTGTCTGTATTGTAAACTGTTTTTTTTTTTTACTCATTATTACTGACAGCATTGAAAATATTGGTAATTTAAAAAAATTATATCAATATGTGCATTTATTGGTCTTCAATTCCCAACATGGCACAGAAAAATTCACAGTATTTAATGTTTCTGTAACAATATTTAATGAAAACATGTGTGGAATGGAACATAACATGGTGGATTGTCCCATAACAGGGTGGAAAATTAATGTCTTCAATTCTAAAATCTGACGATTTTCATCACTGGTTGCAGGATTGCCTCTTTCAAGTCAAAGTATAGACACAGTATTTGTCCTGGCTCTATTTGGGAAATCAGGTGATATCCCTGTAGTGGATTTTCCCATGACAGGTACTCATTGTTCCCCTCACAGGAGTCAATGGGGGTACCAAGTGAAATGAAAACAGACAAATGGCAAATACATCTGTTAATACCTCAGACTACTCTGCAACTCTATTCCATCATCTGACATTTTTTATTTTACTTAAAATGATGACTTTTCACCCTAATTTCCACCCTGTTTGGTTCATGAACATAACAGGGTGGAACTTTTCTGACTAATCTACCTGTAGCTCTTTATGTGGCCAACATTTAGCTAGCTAACCTTCAACAGAATAACAAACCTTTAATGACTAAATCTAATATAATGTTTTTTTAAATTCTACTGAATAAACATTTTTCACAATCTATCCTAACAGGGTGAAACTTTAAGCTTTACTCATCCAGGTTTAACATATTTAAGATAAGAAAAAGTACAGAGATAGAGACAGTTGAAGCTTACTTTGTTTTCTATGGTTGAATTTACTTCAAAACCAATTGATGTCACTTACATTAAATGGTTTTTATGGAATTTTAGACTTTTTGAAGGCAAAAAGGAAAAATCCTAACAGGGTGGAAAGTTAGTACTGGGACATGTATAATATGAAGAAAATATCAAATGAGAAAAATAGTTTTAACAGATTCAATTGCATATTAAAATAATGTTTAGTCCAGTCAATCAACTTATTGAAGAAAAACATAAATATATATATATTTCATAGTTTAAACTTCATGAGGAAGTCTGTTACATTGTCTTGGGGACGCAATGAAATTGAGCATGTTGGTCACCAAAAAGGTGTGTAAAGAACAAAATAATATTTAAAAGGCATTTCATTTATATTTGAATAATGAAGCCCCAGGCGAAAATTCAACCTGTAAGACTCTTCCGGCATCACGTATCACCAAGCCTTCACCCCAGCCAATCAGGACGCACCACCTCTCTACCTCGATCCAATCAACTGGCAAGAGCTCCTTCAAAAAGGCGAAGCACACGGATCAGCTGTGTTTCAACCCACCTCCTCCCCGTTTCCACCACCAGTCTCCCAGACGCCTCCATATGCCTCTCTCCAAGCTCCGCTCCACCACCAGTGAGTGGGCCCGGGGGAAGACCTGAGCTTCGTTCGAGCCGATCATTCAAGCTCGCTGCGATTCTCAGCACGCACGTCTTCCGCCGGTGTCCGAGCGCCAAATTCTCGGTCCAATAAAATTGTCTAACTGCTGTTTCTCTCTCTGTGTGAGTCTCTACAGATTGAAATGGAAAACATATAAATATATAATTAAAATACTTTGTTGTAAATATTTGGCACATTTTACAAAAAATAATTGTAAGCAAAACACGGACATGGAATGTTGCCGCAAAAAAAGAATCACCCAACAACTGCATTCTTCAGAAATTGATGCTTTTGTTGTTTGAATTCTGCTGAGTAAACTTCATGTTCTTTGTTCTTGTTTTTTCCAGGCAGGAGGGACAAATTATGAGAAGTAAAACGATCCAGTCTGTAATTAGAAAGACC
>NW_015115271.1:59968-60578 GCF_001443285.1 Poecilia latipinna | reverse complement strand
TGTCTCTAAATCATGTCATTGGCATAATTTTGGGTAACCAAGGGAAAAGCAATGCTGAAAGAGTGAATAAGAAGATCTAAACAAATCATGAGCACTGTGAGAATGCCGCACCTGGCACACTGTTAACTACTAACAAGTAGGATAAAAGGCCATTTTTGCAGTTTAAGTCACTGCAAAAACTGGTCTGCCCCAGTTTAAAATATAACATTTTTACATTGAACAAACCTGAACCAGGTGATTGTACACAAAGTAGAGAATCTTTAGGATGCAGCTTAATGAGGCAGTATCATGTACAATCTTTTTTTAAGCTTTATATCATGCTATAAGATCATAACAAGTCTGATTATGAGTGTCTGACAAAAGTGTAAAAATGTTTGTTTTGTAGGCTTGTCATGCCTCCCACCACAAGATGCCGCCCTGGACGGTTGCCCCTGTTATCCATATCAGAATCCGCCTCTGGTTGTTAGTTTCTCTTTCTAACTGTGTATGAACATTTGACAGATTATACAGAATTAACTTTGCTCACAGTCTTAGGAAGTTAATAATATCTACATATTTATTAATGACTAAAACTTTGGTTTTAGTCCATTTTGAATGATGTTTAACATTT
>NW_015115271.1:50141-55862 GCF_001443285.1 Poecilia latipinna | reverse complement strand
GTACCGGTGCTGACACAGCCTGATCCACAGCTGCACACCGTGTGTTGCCCCGAAAACAAATATTGCACTGGAACTTTTTATCCTGGTTCACCACAGTGCCTCTTCCTTTGCTTTCAAAAAGAACCTGAAGAATCTCTTTGCACGGCTCACATCTGTGTGGCATTTTTTCTTGACTTGATCATCAGTTCTTTCTCTTTTCATATGATGGTACACTTTCTTTTGACAAATTCCCCCTCCAAAAATAAGCAAGCTATGATTTATCTCTTTTGCAGCAATAAACTGCTTTAAGCCCTGCCTCACATTCAGATGCATGGTCTGCTTTGACACTTGGTTCTTTTCTTTTTTCTTCTATACTTGTAACTTTCTTTACTGTGTTAAGGTGCTTTGGTTATCCTGCTTTTTATGTTTGACAGTATTGTTCAAAGAGCATTTATCATCATATCTTAGAGCCAAAGAAACTAAATATCTTAACGGTACAAAACATAAATAAAAGATCAACCCTTCCATTGTTTTTCAAATTGGGTCAGTAGCAGTGCCGACTGGAAATCTCTCACAGTAACTTTTTTTTAATACCCTACAATATGTTAAATGTATTTGTCAGTGCTTATGATCAATGCAGAAAATATTGAGTGATTACTCTCACACCAGACATAATCTATGCAAGAAATGTGGTTGAGCTTCCTGGAAGTAAACAGTTGTAGAAGTCGGACCGTCTATCACCAACAACAAGCAGACCCAAACACTTTCATGCCTGGGATTATAAAACAAAGATCTTATGGAAAGAAAAGGGCACAAAACATAGAAATAGACAAGCTTTACACATTTCCCAGAAAGAAAAGTGGATTCTTTCACAGCTGTGTTTTCTTGTAATAGATCCTACATCAGCACAAATTTCCATTGATCTCTGCAACCTTCCTACTGCATGCTTATGAGATAATTAGCATGGCATGTCTGAGCTTAATCACTGAGCGTTTGACTGCAATTTCTGTCTGACGGTATATGAGTATTTTAATTTCCTTCCATTCATCACATTTGTGGCATTGGAGTGACTTTAAAGAGCCAAAATACATGTTCTAAGTAACTAACTTCAGAGCCACATACAGTCTGAGAGGCATGACAGACGATGTCCTGACGATGAGTATGTTGATGCAAATCATTGTTACCAGCATTGTTACTATATGATGAACTTTTGTCTTGTACTCGATAAACACCATTATTATTCTTCAACAGCTTTTCTTGTCTTGTTTTCTGTTCTGACTTCTGTCAGTTGGTAAGTTTTGGTTTTGAGTCACTGCACCTTTAAAGTACCACTGACACGATAAAACCACTTACATGATTTAAAAAGATGAACTACTGTGCTTTCTGTGTAAACAAAAGCTTTTAATAGTAAATATTTTTCACAGACTGCTATAAAGTCCCCGGCATTGCAGAGTGTCGCTGTTTTGTCTGTAGTAATGGGGTCAAATGCTGGCGCCATCTTGACGTTATCGCTAAGCAGCTTCTTCTGCTTCATTGCTCCATCTGGCTTCATTCTCCAAAACTACAGACATCCAACATCCACTTCTGTGTACGTATGCTTTGACTTACCCTCACAAGATGATGCCTGTGTGTGACTCTTTGAGTGGAACCAACACTGAGTATGAATAAAATAAGTTATTTTAGTTGTTTTATACCAACTAAAATAAACTTTAGTTGGTAAAGTTTATTTTAGTTGGTATAAACTAAAGTGTATGTTAAGTGTACAACATAACATACACTTATGTTAGTTGCACTGGTAAATGTGCATTCACCAATAGAGTTTTTGTAATGCTTTTTTCTTGTGAGTGCATTCATAGGATGATTATGTGTGTTAACTGGAATGTAAAGAGTGTTAAGTATAGTTCATGTACCTGAAACATTAATGTAATGTAAGTTTCTTTGTGTTGCAGTTTTACAAAAAGAATAATAACTGAGAAGATTCAGCAAAGCAGCTTCAGTCATATCTACTGTCTGGATCTCTCATTTTGTTGTCTGTCAGCAGGAACCAGGACACAATATGTTCTCATGCCTCGGCTTGCTTCTTTTTGTGTACAATATAGTAAACTACACCCTAAGAAAATTGCAAAGAAAAGGTCAGAAAAATATTTTACATATTCCTCTTCTCAGGATAACTTAAAAACTAGTTATCAAATGTTGGAGTCAGAAAAACTTGTAAACATGAAACATTAATGAGTCACTATTGACATTTCTATTGTGTTTTAGGGCAAATAACCAATCCTAAAACACTTTTCTGAAGGAATCCTTGTCCTTCCTTCTAAAACCAAAACATCATTACCATATGTGCTTGACTCCCAATTGTAAATAGAAAAATAAGACTATTTTAAAAAGTCAATAGCAGGTTTTTTTATTTTTCAAATGTTTTTCTGCCATGTTTACCGACAAAAGTTATCTGCAGCAACAACTCTTTTTTTATATATATATATTTTAGCTTTCTTTCTGATCACCACATGTGCAGAATTAGACTGAAGGGATTTGGGGCCTGATGACATGTGAAAAACTAACTATTGAAGCACTGATATAGTTTGAGTGACACAAATGTCTGCAAATGAACTAATGGCAGCTACATTGCAGCCAAACGGTAACAAAAACCCTCAATTTGTGTAGAAAATTGAGCTTTCAGTTCTTTCCAATCACTGTGTTTCATATAACCACTGATGATGTAGAGCAGGCTTCTGACGGTAACCAGAGAACATCTTCAGATCATTGAAAAGAGTTTGAATTACATCAAACAAACTCACTCAATTTAGCTCAATTGAATTCAAAAAACACTTTATCAATCCTGAGGGAAAATGGAATGTTGTTGGAACTCATATCATCTATCTTCATAAAGTTGTAGATGCCATGGATAGGGAGGATTTCTTATGGTAACATGCTAATAACCAGGCAGCAAAGATGTTTTTCCATGTTTTTAAGATGTCCTGGATGACACCATCAGTTATGGGCAAGCTCTGCTAATCCACCCCATTTGCTTTTGCCACTACTCTTTGAATCTTTATCTACCTGTATGGTTAGAAACCTGGGCAGAGAAATGTTGTTAGGGATCTTTGCTCATTATGGTGGAAGGAAGTGATAACTTGAACTTCCTTCTCTCTCTGCATCCATGAAGCCTCTTTTTCAAGTCCTCTGGGATTCAGGTCGTAGTTTGGTATTACCTCAGCTTTGTAGATGGTACCTCCCCAAGCTACTGCCTTCCTGATAATTTTCACTTGAATTCCTCCTCCTCAGTGTTGTTGCTCTCCTCTTTCAGTAGTTTCACAATTGTTTTATGCATCAGTTTTTGAGTTTGGTCTTCCTTATGTACCAGAATCAATCTTCAACATCTACCGGCTGATTTCTCAGCAGCTTTGTTCTTCCTTGCATCCTGCATCTTTCTCATCCTTTTTTATTCCTATTAATATTTGCTTCTTCTCATTTTCTCATGTAGAAACGTTGCTATAAAATTTCAAGAATAGATGTGGTTTTGTGGATCAGTGCCCTTTTCAGCGGATAGGCTGGCACTTTCTGTTTTTCTTTTATATAAACCTGTGACATTTTTTTCTTCTCCTGAGCTTAAGTGTCCAAAGTTGGAGGTGAAAGATTTTAGGCAGAGAAATGGTAGCTCCAGCTCCCTCCCACCAGATCCCCAAAGCTCATAAGTCAGTCCAGAGTGCTTTTACTCCTGGCATAACTGTTGACATTGATAAATGGGTTTGCTTCACAGCCTGCCAAAACATCTATGACCAAACAAAGGGGAAAACTCTTTGTTTGTGGTCACTAAAAAAGTGCTAAAATACCACCAGACAGCTTACTGCATTTCTAATTTATTTTTTGTTTTTGTTTCCACTACAAATGCCACTGACAATCTTAAGCACCAGAAAATAGAAGGAATTACATTTTTATGTGATGAAATAAAGTTTCTATTAAGCACTTTTGTCACTCACTTTACAGTATCTATTAATTGAATCTCTTCTGTCTTTTCTCCCATTCTGCATTCTGAAGCCAATTAATGTTTTCCTTTCACTGGTTGTAAAGTCAAAATCAGACGCCTCAGATTCGTCCCTGTTGAAACCTTCTCAGTTATAGAATGTGGAGTGAAACCCGTTGAGATCTAACTGCTTTTAGTTGAGATCATTGTATGAAAATGACATATTTCTGCTTCAAAAATACAATCTAAATTCACCACTATTTATTCAAATGTAATTTCAACCACAACGCTAAGACAATAAGTGAAGGCGTTTTCACATTTCACAGCAGGCCTTCATCTTGTCCCTGAGTCATCTCATGACAACAAACTGACTCATATGTTGCTACAGTATTGTGAAAAATACTTTCTCCTTTAGTTCTCCGTTTATCTTTTGTTGTCACACCAAAATGTTTCATCAAGCAAATTTCAATATCAGACAAACAGAACCTCATCAAATAAAACTGATAACTTTGATTTCAATCTGGAAAGACTCAGACGAAGAAAAAGGAACAATTAAAAGATTTAATGACAGCAATGAATAACAGTTCTTTGGCGCTCGGGCCCCGGCAGCTGATCTGAGCTGAGATTTGATGTGAACTCGATGAACATCCCGATAACCGATTAGGGATGCTCTCCCCCAGGGCCCGACACTGGTGAAGGTCGGGAAAGGGTGCCATCCTGGAGAGCCGAAGGATGTGGGTGGAGAAGGGGAGGTGGTGGGTTGAACGCAGCTGGGAAGCGGCCGACGGCTTCGGTGTGGATCCTTTTATGCTGAGCTTGATTGATGATTGGACACGCCAGGTGAGGTCCAGAGCTGAGGTCAGAGATGAGCATGACGCCGATGGACGAACGGAGGTGATGGAGTCTTCCAGGTTGAATTTTCGCTATCAGCTACATTTCACTCACTATGGGCCTGATATTTGCCTCCCAAACCTAATAACTGGTTGTGTCACCTTGGCAACAACTGCCATCAAGCATTTCTGATAGCTTGTAATGAGTCTTTTATGTAACCAGTGGAATTTGTCTCACCTGTTTTTCAGATTTCATTCTGACACACAGTTTAAGATCATGCTACAGCATCTCATTATGATTTAAGACAGGGTTTTGACTAGGCCAGCCCTTTTTTTTTCAGTCATTCCGAGTTGAACTTGAAAGTGTGCTTCAGAACTGTGCTACTCATAAGCGAAGTGTGTCAGGGTTAAAGGTCATGAACCGACTGAACTACAGAAGATCAACTAAAGCTGAAGTAATCAAACAATTACTTCACTGCAAATGTTCATCCCCTGGACCAAAGGACGGGTTATTTACCACTGCAAGTACACGAGCACAATCTATACCACCAAGGAAAAGACAGCAGCATTACTGTCCCTGATGTTTCCATAGCAACACATCTGAATCCAGCTGGCTGGACAACATACGTCCATTCAGGTTTGTTTGATATCCAGAAGGTCAGATTCTGCACCTGATGCTTTGGCAACAGTTGCCATGGAGACTGAACGCAGACTGGCAGCCAGACAACGATGAGCCGTTACTTACACTGGTTTCTTAGCTAAAGCTAAGCTAATGCTTGACGTATGTACATTCTGTTTGGAGATGAGATGCGCTGAATCAGGCTGATATAAATGTTTTAGCATTTATACTTGTCACTGCTTTAGCCAATATTCTCCGACACTCTAGAGGGCAGTGTAGGACAGCTATTCAAGAATACAACGCTACGACATTTAAGAAGTAAAAAACAT
>NW_015115271.1:45659-47601 GCF_001443285.1 Poecilia latipinna | reverse complement strand
CAACAACTGCCATCAAGCATTTCTGATAGCTTGTAATGAGTCTTTTATGTAACCAGTGGAATTTGTCTCACCTGTTTTTCAGATTTCATTCTGACACACAGTTTAAGATCATGCTACAGCATCTCATTATGATTTAAGACAGGGTTTTGACTAGGCCAGCCCTTTTTTTTTCAGTCATTCCGAGTTGAACTTGAAAGTGTGCTTCAGAACTGTGCTACTCATAAGCGAAGTGTGTCAGGGTTAAAGGTCATGAACCGACTGAACTACAGAAGATCAACTAAAGCTGAAGTAATCAAACAATTACTTCACTGCAAATGTTCATCCCCTGGACCAAAGGACGGGTTATTTACCACTGCAAGTACACGAGCACAATCTATACCACCAAGGAAAAGACAGCAGCATTACTGTCCCTGATGTTTCCATAGCAACACATCTGAATCCAGCTGGCTGGACAACATACGTCCATTCAGGTTTGTTTGATATCCAGAAGGTCAGATTCTGCACCTGATGCTTTGGCAACAGTTGCCATGGAGACTGAACGCAGACTGGCAGCCAGACAACGATGAGCCGTTACTTACACTGGTTTCTTAGCTAAAGCTAAGCTAATGCTTGACGTATGTACATTCTGTTTGGAGATGAGATGCGCTGAATCAGGCTGATATAAATGTTTTAGCATTTATACTTGTCACTGCTTTAGCCAATATTCTCCGACACTCTAGAGGGCAGTGTAGGACAGCTATTCAAGAATACAACGCTACGACATTTAAGAAGTAAAAAACATAAAAATATATTTATGATATAGAGAAAAGATTGCGTACACTACATGTTGGGATTAGAACCCATGCCTCATTGTCTCGTGTTGGGCAGCCTATCGGCTCCTGCTGTAGTTTATTGCTTAAAACATGAGTATGAGCTGTGCTGAAAAACAGGAAGCAAGACATGCTGCCTATAGCTGAACTCTAATTACTGGAGCAACATGCTGCTGATGGGCTTCCAGCTTTCTCTCATTTTAAATTTACTTTGATAGATCAGCTCTTTGATCAAATCCCTAAACTCTGATGTTCATGATTAGAGGCGTTATGAGGTAACTTCAGGTTCAACTTTCAGGTTACAGAGTAACTTCAATGATAAGTTCCATGTCGACAGATGAAATGCAAATGTGCTGCTTTTGCATTGCAAACTGTTTTAGCAAAATGCAACAAACTACTTTGTGTGTCCATTTCTAACCAAGACTAACAGCTTTTAGAATGGCTCCACATCATCCCTGTTGTGTGAATTTAGCTGGAATGTTTTGTGTGGCTGAAAAGCAACTCCATTTGTTTTGAGAAAAACAGCCAAATGTCCATCAAGAATTATGCCAGGAACTAGCTGATGGCTAGAAAAACTGCCATTGTTGGCATCTTTCTGAGGAACACAGCTGCATTTTCCTTACACATGCACAAAAATCTGTTCTGCTAATGGTGAAAAAACACAATTTTGCAATTGCAGTTTCAATTAGATAAGAAAAAAAATCACACTTGAATAAACTTGTTCACGTAATAAATCACTGAAAAACATGCACCACTGCCATCCTGCTGCCACTCATTGTCTTCTTCTGAAGTTGTTTGTGTATCTGTCAGCCTTTACAGTGTAGAAAAGTGGATTAAAGAAAACATTCAAACCTGTTTTACAAATTCTTGATGTTGTTTACCTTACAATTATTCCATCTTGGGTGAAAAATCTCAATTATTAAAGTTAATAAAAATGTTCAAGCTGTTGACAAGAGAATGCAAAGTTTTTACTAGTATATGAGGCTGTGGCCCTTGTTGTTGCGCAACACCTCCCCCCCCTTCTCTCTCTCTCTCTACTTCCCTTTGTCAGAGGAGGGAGATGTGCTACCAGCTCTCCCATCAGTTCCTCTTTCTCCCTGACTTTTCACCTACCATCTACCTCTAACACATCA
>NW_015115271.1:34524-41761 GCF_001443285.1 Poecilia latipinna | reverse complement strand
ATAACTTTATTTATTGTTATTATTAAACTAAAATCTCCAGCATGGGGAAGTGGGATGAGCTCGACTTGTCTCGACACCCTCTGATCATCATGGCTCCTAATGCAACGTTCAGTCAAACTAAGTTGAGCGTTGGCACAGAGGGAACAGAGAGCCCATTAGATATTAGTGCTCGACTGTTTTCAAAGAGTCAACTAGACAGTTGGATGTAAATAATGCCCTTTGGGAGCATAAAGTGACGGGTGAGGTTAGCAGGGTTACACATTCACTTAGCATGAAAGTTTTACTAGGTTTGGGATGTTACTTAGAATTAATTAACTATTAATTCCTGTTCCAGGAATTCCTTCCCTTAATCTCTAAAATTGTCTAAACCACTTTATGCCTGTCTGTCCATTTTCAATATTTAAAGGTTTGTTCTACAAGATTTTCAATTAAAAATCCCCAGATGTCTGAGTGTTAACCTCAGAGCACAGTTCTCCGAGGATTTCATGATAAATTTCACATTTTATTACATGTTCGAAGCTTAAGATATTGTTTTATTCTCTCAACCTGTTTTAAATGTTTGTACAACTAGATCCGAATGTCTGCTGTTCCCTGGCCTGCGACGGCAGTTGATGCTTGTTCTTCATAGATTTGCTGTCATAAATCTATGAAGATTCAATAACAACAGATGACAAGCAAATGTAATAATCAAGTGACCACTGAACGCAATTTCGAGTTGCTGTTTGTGAAGCTGCACTGTCAAAAAATAACAGCAATAATTTGGATTATTTCGGCTGTCATAAGAAACAAAATTTATTCTTCAGTCATGTTTTCACCATCATTAATTTATAAATGCTACAGTTTCAAACCAAATATTTCATTAGCAAGCTAAATATCGAGGTTCAAACTCAACATATTAGAAAGTTAAATATTTAGATTGCGATTACTGGAAAATAAATTTGCATATTAGCTAAAAAATTAGTTCCAGATTGAATATTTACTTTGGGGCTAAATATTTAGTTTGAAGCTAAATATTTAGTTACTGGGCTAAGTATTGAGCTTTAAAACCAAAAATTTGGCATAGGAACTTAATATTTAATTTGAAGCTTAGCAAAAAAATTGACACTAAATATTTAGCTTGCTAGTTAAATATGTATTTTAAATTGTGACATGTAAGTGAATGGGTAATATGGTGAAAGTATGAAAGGCTAAATAAACTGATTTCTTGATTGAGTAAAGTTACAAATGGCACCTCATAGTTAGTCACAATGGATTTCATTTTTGGAGTTTCACAAAAAAGGGGTCTGGATACAATGGGAAACTATGTATTTGTAATTTTTTTGTTAGTAAAAGACACTTTTTCTTCACAGTAACAAACTACTTTGTGTTGTTTTATCTCATAAATGTAAGATTCTGAAGAAAAAATGTGCTTTAAAACTGAAGCCTTAAAGGCATGTATCCATTCATCTGCAAAGATCTGACAATATCTGTAACATTCAATGAGGCAACACTGTTTACGAATTGAGTAATGAAAGGAAATTAATTTGCAATTTGAAAAGGGCACTCTTTGCATTAAAAACATAAGCTTGTAGTCCTAATCAGCATAGCACCAATGCTGCCAAAGGCTTTTAAATCTTCACTCAGTGCCATTTTCACCTTAAATGGCACACACGGATGCTCAATATCCGGGTCACGTCTGCACTCAGACATCCGACTGAAACATCTGTCCCAAGATTGGCCTCCCCCAGAATATTAAGAAGATCACAGGTCTTAAAATCGGATGAAATACGGTAACTCCTCTCTAAAGGGACATTCTGGAAGGAGAAAATTGCTAAAAATGTTATTATTACTTATGCACTGGGCCAAACATTTAAGCACCTTAGATGGGAAATATTTATGTAATTGGGTTTCCACTGCACAGAAAACGGGCCGTACACATTCACTCTGTCAAACACACAAGCATGACCTTTTTGTTCACTAACAGGTTGAATGGAATAGAGCAACAAATCAAAGGCAGTCTTTTGGACTTTGGCATATTGACAACTTCCCAGCAGGTAGAGAATTCAATTCAATAAACCATCTCCTTCCAGAACAGAAATCCATTTGGCTCCAACCTTTCAATTTATCACCCAAAAGCAAGAACAAAAATCAAATGTAAGAAAGGTGCCAAGGAGGCATAAAAATACAACCTTCCCCTGAATAAAATTGGATCCAAATATTCTTAGACTTTTTTGTACATACAATTTAGATTCTTAATGTACTTTTCTTTCATAAAATGTTTCAACAGACAAACAAAAGTATTTCTGCTTAAAAATGCTGTAACCAACAAAAAAAAACAAACTTTTCTTTGAAATAGCGCATATATTTATAGCCACGCCCCCTGCTGGGTGTGTAGCTTCCCTGTGTGAAACGTCCTCTCATTTCCAGGTACAAAGGGAAGCTGCGGGCCACAAAGGTGACAGAGAGGAGGACGCCTGCCTCAAAGACATATGGGACAACCGGGCCGTGAAGAGATGAGATCCGACAGCCAAAGCATTCCCCGGAGATCCAACAGGTTGAGCAATTGCTGCATAATCGTGTGCGAGCAGAAGGGAGGTACTCTGAGTCACCTGATACTGTTGGTACGTCAGGTTTGGACTGAAAATGAGTGGACATTTTGTCTTTCAATGAAAAGATCGAAGTCTTGCATGGAGAAAGTAGTTTCATATTCAGTGTTATCTGAAATGTACTCAAAATTTCTGCTTCTTTTTGCTTTTAAGGACTTTTGAAACGGTCTTGATTGTCTTAGAAAAGGTATTCATACATCCATTTGTCTTATTAATATGTAAGCTTAAACATTTTTTTTGTGTGAGCATTGTAGCTACCTTGTGGTGCATAATTGGGAACAGGAAGAAAAATTATAGGCAGCTCATCACTGTTTACATATAAACATATGTAAACAAGTGTGGTGCCATCTTCATGCTGGAATCCCAAAATAAAATCCAGCCCAAAGCATTTCACATAGAAATCGCCCAGTTAGTAAATACCAATATAAACCCTGCTGTTCTGTAAAGACCTCAGAGGTCTGTTAGAAGGTTAGTGAGGAAATGGCGCCACAAAGAACGAGGGATACAGCAGACGGGTCAGGGTTAAGATGTGAAAAAGGTCAAATTTATCAGGTGCATCAGTGGCGCAGGGGTAAAGCATGTGACCCTTGTACGGAGGCCTCAGTCCACAACATGGCCGTCACGGGCTCGAGTCCCAGCCTGTTGACCTTTGCTGCTTGTCTTCCCCTCCCTCACAATCCACTTTACTGCCATTTCACTTTCAAATAAAGCCACAGACTAGATGTCGGGTCTCCTGTCTGATTTGTTTAGCTTTAGTGACACATGTTGCTACTTTTTGCACTGCTGTTTCAACATCAGCCCAATTTCACATTAAAAGTGTGCTAAACTATATTTAAAGCTGTGGACATCCGTCTAACTGACCTGGATTTTCCTCCTTACAACTAAAATGCTTTTCATTTCTTTTTAACGTTAACTGTGAAAGAGAGTCTAGCTGCTCCCAGCCAGCAACCTGTTAAACAGAGCAACTCTAAATAACAAGCTTTATTAGCCTTTTTACTAAAGCCTCCTTTTGTGGTTGAACTTACAAAGCTAAAGACATAAGTTGAGTGGCACAGATCAGTCTTTTTAACACAGCTCCACACGGATATTTGTTGGGTGCGAGGAAGCTGCAAACAACACCTTGCTGGTTAAATGGCATTTTAGCTGCAGCATGTTGCCCACTTAGCAACAGGTCTCTATCTTTAGCTTCTCTGAAAGCTGCCTTCCTAGCTTTCCATTTGACTCAGATAAAATTAAACAATTCTAGGAAATTAAGACGGAACATTTAGGACCACACTAAAATTAAAGGTTGGCACATTTTTACTGAGTGTAAGTCTCAAAAATAGAACGACTTGGCCAAAACAATTGTAGTTGCTATTTTGTTTCTACTATTTCGTCTCACTAACAACTTCTTTACTGGAAACACTGGCTGTGTTTCTATTACAAATGTGTGCAAATCTTTGTTTTTAGTCTACTAATGTCAAAAACAAACAATGCAATTGTGGTGTTTCCATTAAATAAGAAATGAAGTGAAAATCATACGTGAATAAGTTTGATCAAGTGATAAGTCATTATAAATCATGGCATCAACAGATGTAAACAGTTACATGAGAATTCAGACATGGCACTAGTGTTTTTCACCTAGCAGTGGTCAGAGGAGACGTTGGCGTCTTATTCAGGTATTGGAGCAACAAGCCCCGCCTACATGTACTCGGCGTTTTGGGGAAATAGTAGTTGGCCATTTTACAGAAGAGCTGTGGATTCGACACGTTGGAATGACAAAATTAACTTTTTATGAAGTGTGATGCTGTGAGAGCTCTGGTGGAGCCAGCTGCACATTGTCCAAAAAAAAAACTAAAGCAAACCATCATCCTACTATCGCCAGTAATCCTACTATTGCTAGTAATAACATCTTGTTATTGATCAAGTGACTCAACTGCAATGGAAACAAAAAAGGTTTCCGTTGCAGTTTTCCAAAATACATCTATTTTGATACAGTCAAAAAAATACATCATCCTAGCGCAAAAAGCATTTTAGTGAAAAACGTGACTTTTGGAAACTGATGTGTTTCCATTAAGCCCATTTACTGTCATGATTTCAATTTGCACAATTCTCTTGCCAAAGGAAACACAACTAATGTCAGGAGAAAGCAAGACAGACATAAATAAAATGTAAAAATGGCTCCACTGTTGTCGATAACACAAGGCTAAAGTGGATGCGCACAAAGTAAGCTTCTACATCATGGCTTTTACCATGGACTGGATATCCAGTCCATGAACATACCAGTTTGTGAAGACCTTAGCTATTGTCACCAAAAAAAACTGTGTATGTGGTTGAGAAGTGCAACCCTGGACCGGTTTATTTATTACTACAAGTTCTTCTGGTTTGTCCTGATGACATCCATCAATAGAAATCAAATTCTAGTGTTTTGGTTGTTCTCTGTTTTCTTGTCTAGCTGTATTTTTGCCTGGCTCTGTGTAACTTGGGATTCAAACTGCCTTGTCAAGCTTGGGTTCACTAGCTCAGGAATTGAATGTTTTGTTTTGCTATAACTATGCTTGTAATTATCCATGTACAATTCGCATCTGTGTGCAAGTCAGAATGTGAAGAGCTTTTAAATGATTTTTTTTTTTTTTTAAACTGGACTTGCCTGTAGAAATTTATCCCATTTTATGCTGGAATGGGGAAAAAAGTCCTGCAGCTGTTACAGAGCCGTTTAGAATATCACTGCACCTCATTTCCACAGCACAAATGAATCCTCCCCACGCTGTCGAGTAATTGAATGTTCACATGGCATTACGGGATGTTAGGGGAAGGCGAATTTGTGTTCTCGGTCAGTTTGATACGCAGTAAAGAGAGTTGTTGCCCCATACAGCGTATCTCAGTTCATTACTTTTCTCTTTTGTCTGTTCCTTCTACTGTCTTATGGAACTGTATCACAAAGACGGTGGGAATAAGATTTTTTTTTCTGTCTCCTTTTGCAAGGCCAACTGTTTATGTGGACATGTGGGTGTGTGCTCCAATTACTGAAGACGAGTGAGTTCGTGACTTTCACTTACAGAATACTGAACTGCATCGTGATTCCTCTCCAAGACTGGCTATGTAAGTGATTACTGATCAGATAATTACAGTTTTTGTTGCTTATAGTTTCTTAAGTTCATTCATACAGTTTACTAAGGGAGTAAAACTTTTGAACAAAAGGAGTCTAAAACAAATTCTTACTCATTTCACCAATAATTAGCCAAGGCATGGAACAATAACTTAACTATTATATTTGAATTACATGAGGATACAAAAATAAGATATTATGAGGATAAAATCTGAATGTCATAAAAAAGTGGGTTTAAAAGGTACTCAAAAAGTTCACAATAAGGAGGAACTGTTTTTTTTGTTGTTGTTGTTGTTTTTACTTTTTTTGTCATCAATAACCAATAATTTCTTCTACTCCCTGTTTTAAATGTCATCAACTCATTTAATGGCTGTTATGTAGCCATCATCCCCTTCTTTTTTTGCCATGGCGTAGTATAGCGTTATCACCATAGCCTGTAGTAAGCTGAATAGCTGCTGCATGCTGGGAAGTAATTCAATTTGTTGGTTTGTCTTTGGACCAAACTCTAACTAATTTACTTACCTCTGAAATTAAGAAAGCAAGTTCCTCTAGGTGCTTTCAAAAAAAGCAATTTCTTCAGCAGTGAATATGTGAAAGATGACAGAGGTTTTGGTTGCAGAGTTGAATGAGTAACCACAATAAACCTTAAAGTTAATTACGATCATATTCCAGATCCTGCTGCGGATTAGGGAGTGACACAGAGAAGCAAAGGCAAAGATTAGGGCTGGGGGTTTTGGGAATTACTGTAATCAATGGTCATCGCAACAACTAATGAGAAGGGCTTGTGTGAGCATGCTGGTATAAATATAGATCAGTGATTATTGATCCTGGTGGCCCTGGACTGATAGTCCTGATGGTTTCTCTTGCACGGATCTATTTAGGAAATGTGTTTCACCTGGGATGTCAGTTCTAATTGAGTATCAGCACCGTAAAGGTGCAAGTATGTAGCATAAAGGTAGAGAATTAGAAGGTGTGTATGATGCCAATTTGCTGTGATCCCCTTAAAGCTGCTGTTTTGCAAGCATGTGCGACACAACAAGGAAAGTGTTGCTCACCTGACAGTAAAACATAATTTTGGTTGTTTTACATGTTATTTTACACGGTACACATGTACAGTGACATTTGCTATGATGCTAACTTACATTTCATAGGCTGTAGCAGCTGACAACAGAAAACTGAGACAGTGAGTGGTCTGCTGCTATCAATACAATGTCCAGCCATCAGTTCGATATGGCGTGTTTTCGGCGACAAAATTAATAGGTCAGCACTGGTACCTGAGTGACTGGCCTTGGCAAATGAGAATCATCAATCAATCAAATTTTATTTGTATAGCACATTTTAGCAGCAAGGCATTTCAAGGTGCTTTACATAATTAAAAAACAAAATAAAAACAGCATGTGACATTGGAAGGAGACTACTCACTGCTGCATTAGCTTTGAAGGGGCTAATGATACCTACTCTGGTCACCGACTGAATTGCCTATGTCAAGTGTAACCGGTGTATATTACTAGTGTTCTTTTACCAGTAATCTAGTCTTATACAGACGGTTAACCTTGATGTGTTC
>NW_015115271.1:24241-30486 GCF_001443285.1 Poecilia latipinna | reverse complement strand
CAAGCAATTCAGTGGCTAATGCTAGCTAGTGGCTAATGCTAGCCTTGGGCATGCTAGCATTAGTCTTGGGTAACACAAGTGAGTTGTCTCCTCATTTTCCACGCCAAATGAGATAAGGAAAACTTTATCAAGAGAAATGATTAGCATACAATCTCTTTATGAGACATATACTAGATGAATTGACATGTTCTTTTGACAGTTTACATCTAGCACAAACATTCTGTATAATAGAGCTGAAGCTGGCTTCAGAAGGGTGGTTCCACCAGGCCCAGTGGCACCGGTGCATGGCAGCCTCGCTTCTGTCAGGCTACCCCAGGGCAGCTGTGGCTACTGTCTAGTAGCTTGCCACCATCAGCATGTGAGTGTGTGTGCGAATGGGTGAATGACTGTGGTGTGAAGTGCTTTGGGGTCCTTGGACTCTATAAGGCCCTATACAAGCACAAACCCATTTACCTTGAGTGTAGGGTTGCCACCTTTCAGAAATTAAAATAAGGGACCAGTCCCTGTGTAAAGCATGGGAGTGGGGTGGGGGTGCTGCTGCTGCTGCAGTGGCAGCGTGTCAGTTAGTGTGTGTGTTACCCAGAAAGCAGTTGGGCACAATATCGCAACACCAACACTGTGAGTCAAACAATGACTGGGGCAGCCTAATATATAAAGTACTCAGGGACCACTTCTTGATTATTACACATCCACATTTGTAAAATACGGAATAAATCGCATCCCATATCGGTTAAAAACGAGATGCTACATTTAACAGCCAATTACGGGACGGTTCCGTATTTTAAGGGATGGGTGGCGACCCTACTTGAGTATTTCAATTGGCTGTAGTTTATAAACTTAAATACTTAAGGCTCTTCGAACATGGAATAGATTGTTCTACACTAAAAGCACAATATTTAATACCCAGTTCATGATTTGTGAAACCTTTATTTGATAAGGGAAAGTTCCATATTGTTAGATTATGATTTGCTTCATTGGTGTTCACAATGTGCCGAGTTGAGTGCCTTAGTGTGAGACCTTGAGCTCAAGCACACTTGGGTTATGCAGCAGGTCATTGGTTCAGAAAATAAGAACAAATTGATTTAGGTTTTTGGAGTAACCCAGTAAAGTCTGATTTAATAAATGCATTTGCATGACTTTTAGCTTGACTTATGAGGCTGAAATAAAACTATTCTGTAAAAAGAGTTATTGATGACAATCATCCAGGATGGTACGAGCAGTTGTATGGTTGGAGGACAATCACATTTCCAAATAGAGCCAGGTTGGTTTGAATAGGTTTTTAGCTATCTTTTGTATTAACTCAGGTTTCCTTTGTATGATATTCAAATTTGTTTGATGATCTGAAGCTGAAAATACATTTTCACAGCACTATGCATCTCTTGTGACATTTCAAAGGAAGCATATCTTGACCTTTGTGGCTCTCAATGCAAAAACCTTGTTTTCATATCAAAACATGTCTGCTGTGTCCGTAACAACTTCAAACAATTTGAAATGCTCACACTGTGATTGCTTGAGTTGTTTCAGGGATTATGTTGTAGCACCGTTATTTAAAACAGGGAATCTGATCTAATTCTGTAGAGCGGCAGAGTGTAGCCGACTTGGCTGAGTGTTTTGTTCCAAAAAGTCTTTTCCATGCTGAACGACTTCCCTCTGAGCTCTATACATCTTTGTAAAGAGCATAGATAAGAAATTTGACTTAGATAATTAAGCACTCACAGTACAGACAATGTATAAATAAATTAAGATTAGAGGATATAAAATAAGGATGAAGGAATAATACATGCATGTATCTGCAGGCATTTTTTAACTATATACAATGAAAGAAAACCTAAGGACTGTTGTAAAACTATAAAAATGCTGTGTTCATTTGGTTCATTGGAGAGACAGCCGGGGGGGAGATACTTTCTCTGTGACAATTGGTTATTGCAAAGTGCTCTGTGGTGCCAACCTGAAGGTAAAATTCAAAAGGGCAGCATTATGTGTATAGATCAGATGTGACTTAAAAATATTGACTTAACACCTTGAAATTGGGCCTCTGTCTCTTTAAAAACTCCTCCTCTTTCTGAAACTCTGCCTTCAGGAAGTCATCGAAACTTGGCTCCATTATTAAACCTTTAACAACTTCTTTACCAGCGTTGCATTTAGAAGTAGCTCCTATAATGAGCTCAGCAGTTCCACCAGGTGTTTGCTAATTGCTCCTGGCTAGTCTGAAGGAGCTGAGTGCCGGAGTCATGGAGGAGGGCCACTCTGTGAGGTGATAGCTTGGAGAGTTTACATAGTTGGAGAGAGTTTTCATTTAATTGTTTTTTGTCAATTAATAAATAGTGCTCAAGTTTTTGGTGAAACTTGGTAGCCAATGGAAGTTATTTTTTGAGACCTCATAGATGCCACTACTGTTGAATTTCTGTATGGTCTTTGACTGAACCGTGCTAAAGCAGAAATTTGCTTTGAGCTAAACCATTCCATGTTATGATCTTTGGGTGTTTTTGTTTTTTATCATTCTTTTTTCGTTTTGCTATTTTAGTTTATTCCTTTGCATTACTTCTTTTATACATTTATTTTTATTGCATGTGCATTGTACTTGTTTCCTTAGCGTTTTATCTTGCTATGAGTGTTCGAGCTGCTGTCTGCGTTTCGATCCAACTCCAACACCACCACACACAACATGCCATTGTAGTGCAGTCACTGTTCAAGGTTTCTTAAAAACCAGCTTACCTATTCCCTCACCTTTACACTGTCTTGTTGGTCTATCACAGAAAATCTCAATAAAATATGTTGTGGTTGTAACAAAATCTGGAAAAGGTCAAGAGTTGTGAATACAGTACATTCACAAGGCCCTGTAGCACTCAACTATGTAATATTCAGTGTATAACCTAAGGAGTGGCAGTCATTTAATGTCCCGCCATAAAAGCTGAGGATTGAATCTAATTAGAGAAGCCACGGTTTGCCAAGTTTGTTGACAGATAATCAATTACTGGCACTTTCATCCATTAAAAAGGAGCTGCTACCCAACCTACCGCTTGAACAACCACTGTCAATCAAACCAGCTCCTTTAGTGAGTCTCTACTGCAAATGAAAAGTGTGAGCTGCCTTTTTGCCCGTCCCAAAGGTTTTACACATAAAAGACCAGAATGTCTCTGGAAAACATTGGACCAGACGCGGAAGTATAAACGGTTTCCCTCTTTATTTTCCAAGACTTTGATCACAGGGTTTCAAAGGCGCAGTGCCGAACTTCGTTTCATTCCTCTTACCTGATTCTTTCAACCACGTTGCTTCACAGTTGTTGTTCATCAAACTTTCATTCCCTCCTTTGTTTTCAACCCCCCAGCCACGTTCACCCCACCGGGCATGGAGGCATTGTTTAGCTCCGCTCTCGTTTGATGAACTGTAGGTTCCACATCAGGGGTCAACAGCAGCCAGTAGTGCCTCTCACTAATGCTTCTTGACTGCCATTGACCCACTTACATTGTAATGAGAGCTAGCAATCTCTTCTCAGACTGATAGATAGATGGAGAGTTTTACCAAAGAGGATTCAGAATCTGACAAAGATCTGAAGACTTCAGAATGACTGACCTAATTCCAAAAGAATCTTGCATGAACTCCATTTGGCATTCACTTTCAAATAAAACACACAAACATTCTTTGTCGAAATTGATGAAGAACGGGCATGATTGGTCATTTAAATTGCATTTTGTGATTCATATTTTAAATGAGAAACTTGTCAGAGTTTTTAAAGACTATCAAACAGATTGGAATAAATATAATAAAGCCCCTTTTTAAAGTCTGAACTTCCAACAAGCCTCTATTTTCCAGGTGAGTCAGTTTCTTGCATGTCAGAGCTGCAGGTTAATAGGAGCTTTGCATGAAAGTACGTCTGAACTTTCTGAATGACAGACTCTCACTCATCTTCACCTTTCTATCATTCCACTCTTCAGAGTGGAAATAGCCTAAATGAGTAGATGAGGTGTAAGCGATGAACTGCCCATCATTGTCCTGCAAATGAGACACCGCCTGACTAATTTACGATAGAAGTCAGTTTCAGTTAGCTTCGTAGCATACAGAGTGACAAAGGTTTGTGTATCAGTTAAAGCCAGTTGCCTTTAAAAATTTCCATTTGGTGTCCTTGTAAATCAGCAACATACTCAGTAGGACAACCAAAATGTGTTTGAACCTCAAGAGGCTTTGAGATACACCATGTGCTTTTTAGTCTCACTGTGGGCTGCACAGTGGCACAGTTAGCAGAGCTGTTGCCTTGCAGCAAGAAGGTTCTGGGTTTGATTCAGGCCTGGGGTCTTTCTGCATCTCTAGGTGTGAGTCTGTGTGTATGGTTGTTTGTCCTGTCTGTCTCTGTGTTGCCCTGCGACAGACTGGTGACCAGTCCAGGGTGACTCTGCCTCTCGCCCAAAACGCTAGCTGGAGATAGGCATCAGCACCCCTCCGGACCCCACTAGGGACAAGAGTGTATAGAAAATGAATGGATGTTGTCTAAAGCTAGTAGCCGATGGTTGTTATCCTGAATTATGTAATTCTGTGTTCGATCCTTCGATTCCCGCCATCAGTTCACCATGTTTAACAGTTCTCTTTAGAGTTCTAATGCTAAAGAGGCCCCGCCCCTTCGAAGCTGTATCTACGCCTGTCAAACTTTCTGTAGCTGATGGAGCATTAGCCCGTGATGAGAGGGATAGCTTGTATATCAGCTCATGTTAGTTACTCGTTTTGGAGCAATACCTGTGCCATATCATCAAGAGGTGTCTGGCCAAGTGACTGCTGTATGTATTAGCCATTATTCAGAGCTTTAGGTATGAACTATATGTTAGACATTAAATTCTTGGAGCACAGAAAGGATACATTCAGGAGGGACAAAAGTAAAAAAAAAATAAAGTATTGCGTTCATAAAAGAAGCATATCTTTTCTCATATATGCTGAGAAAAGAACAGGCAGGCAAATCTGTGGTACTGGGTCTCCATGTACCAACTTCCCTTCCTTATTCCATGTGGGTGTCCCATGTGATATGTCATTTGTTATCTCCCTCACTGTTTTACAGTTTACATGTTGTTCATCCTGCATCGCAGTGAGAGAAGAGGCCGTGCTGGAGAGATCCCACAGTGAGAGCCCAGATATGTCTGCTCAGCCATAACGCAGCACAAGATGTTTTTCCGATGGGACGTTGTGGCTCTGAGGATGAGTGTTGACAGTATGAGATGTCAGCTTCACGTTGTGCTGCTGAGAGATATTCTGAAGCCAGCAACCCTGCACAGTCCTTCTGAAACTGCCAAAGCTCCAGAAAAATGCTGCTATCTCTATGCAGCAGAATCCTGTAAATTATTTTGATTTTGCTATTGAACAGATTGGACAATAAATATAAATTTTGAATTTGAATTAGGGATGCAAACAATTAATCAACTTAGAATTGATTGTCGATTTAATAATTTATTAATATATAATATAAAATTTGTTCCAATCTAAAAATGTCCACTTGTAACTTGTAATTGTAATTGTAATTGTAGTTTCACTGCCATCCAGAAGGGGCAGCGCTGGTCATCCTTAAATCCAGCCAGTGGATACAGAATTAAAGATGGCAGGATTATACTGAAATGGAAAAGAGAAATAGTTCAAGCAGAGTCCAGTTTGGGGTACAAAGTGTGCTTTAAGTGGTTATATTGTGAAATACTACCCCTTTAACTTTTTTTACATGACCTGAGCTTAAATAGCTTCAACATGTTTTATTCCAACTCTGTCCCTGCACGGCGTCGCGCTCTCTCTCTCTCTCTCTCTCTCTCTCTCAGTTTGAATCCTCCAATTCAGTAACTGTCCACAGATCTAGAAATGTCATTGCTACTGGTTAAAGTTCATTTTTAAAAGTCAGCTTCACGGTCTTTTGCGGATAATGTGCCAGCATAGCTTGACAACCAGCTATTAAAAGTCATGCTTCCATTGCCACAATGTGTGTTCATCTTTCTTTACAAACGCTGAATGGGTCTATAGGTCACCACTTAAAATAACCCCAAACCTGCACTTGAAACAACTGAGTTAATACTTTAAAAATTCATTTCCAAGTTTAATTAATTGATAGAAATTAGTTGCCACAACCTTTTGATAAATTAATGTTATTTCAACTTATTTCTGTTATTAAGATGTACTATAGGTTTTACCGTGTAGTGAAAGATATGTTGTTTTGTTAGTGGTTGGTGCAGAACCTGCACCAACCACTAATTGAATATATACCTGCACTGCAGGTATATATT
>NW_015115271.1:15939-19441 GCF_001443285.1 Poecilia latipinna | reverse complement strand
TGTTAGTACAAAGTCTCTGGAGTGGACAAGCGGGCTCCCTGAGGGGGCTGCCAGATCATTTCAGTTCAGCATTTATTCACTCACTTCTGACTTTCATGTCATGTTTGTGTCACTGTAAGGGAAAACTCACTACGTGGGCACATTTATCTGAAGGCACCTGGGACGAAATAGTACAAAAGCAAGTGTTGTCTTACATTTGAGGGCTTGGACTTTTTCTCTGACATTTAAGCATGACATTTAATCTGACATTTAATTTGTAACCCTTCACCTTAGCTTAGTATGAGCTAAATTCAACCACCAAACAGAAATGCTTGGTTTTAAAATGGCAGCTGAACTGCAATGACTCTGATTCCAACATTTTTGCAGCTTGTGAGGACATTCAGCTCCTGTAAAGGTCATTTTAAAAACACCAATCTGAGTTTTGCCTCTTTTAGTTGAAGCCACCACCGGCTTAATAAGAACAGTTTTGTTTGTCAAATTTGACTTCAGTTAACAGCGAGAGGGAATTGAGTAAGCAGGAAGATCCTGTGGAGACACCAGATGTAGCAGGGAGAGGCATTAAAATGCTGGGCAGGTGAAGAGCAGGAGAGGTGTAGGGTACTGCTTTACTGCCATCTAGTGGTAAGCAGTAGAGACTGCTAGATTGCAACATTACCTCACGATTTAGACAGTGCTTAGAATTGAAATCAAATTAGTAGAATTGCATGTTAAATTCAGCTCATTTCAGATATAGCTTAGTAATCCTGAAGGGAAATTAAATAACACTGTGGCTGAGTTACTGTCAAGTTCAGAGGATGCTCAGGTTGTCCATTATGTTTTTTTTTTTTTATTTCCTTTATTTAACCAGGTAAACCCCATTGAGATCTAGATCTCATTTTCAAGGGGGACCATTATAATGTTCTACATTATAATGAAGAAGAGGTATTTTACGCAAGTACCTCCTGAGGTTCTACAGCAGTCCCCAAATCAGAGTCAGCCTTTTAATGACTTGTTCCACATTTTAGATCACTGGTTCTGATGCTGCTGCCTCAACAGATGACTGCATAGGAGACTGCACTCTTCACAAAAGACTTATAGTGGATCTGAAGTTCATAAACTTCCTGAAGAAAAACGGTCTGCTCTTTCCCACCTGTTCTTTAGATTTTTTTTTACTGTTGTGTTTTTACTCCTGTCAGTTGTCTAGGTGAACAGTATTTGTACTGCTGCTTCACTATTGAAGTCTTCTTCAATAGTCTTTGACATACTCCTGCCTCACAACAGACTTCTTTGTCTTGTTCACATTAGGGTTAGTTGGCTCCTAAATGTGGTCATGGTGAATCAGAAAGCCTGGGTCTGAAGCTACCAACAACATTGAATTGTATGAGTCCCAAGGGTGGCTGCTGCTAAGCACACAAAGCATGTTAGCAGACTCATGGAAATGCTGCAGACTCTGACAATTCAGTTGAACCACTTCATTAACTCGAGTTAGCAGATTCAGCAGACATCCTGCAAACGTGGCTGATTCTCTTGAATAGGCTAACTTACTTGAGTTCTTGGAGAACGATGGTCTCACCGGAAACGCGGCTGACTTAGAGAATATATAGAGGAATTAAAGGTGCTAACCTCATGGAATACATAAATAAGAAATGATACACAAACTCCATTATCTCTGCTCATAGATAAACAGGAAGACATTTAATGCGTATCTGTGGATTCACACATCACATTTTCATCGTCTCAGAATCCAAAATGTCTTGTCTCTTACTTCTGACATCAGGTTTTTATACCATTCCAGCCCTACTGTTGTGTATTGGAAAACGTTTGACCAATGGCGTTACCAAACCTCGCTTCCACAGCAATTCTGGCTCCGTCTTACACTGGATGTGTGTTGGAAGTTCGGAGAATTAGAGGTTGACCTCCTGGAAATTAAATCTGCTCCATCAGAAGAACTATTAGTCAAGTTGTTGGTTCTTTATCTGTCTTTATTCTTTCCCATCCCTGGCCGACTTTCTCGCACGCAAGCAGGAAAGACGTTTGCCAAAGGTTTCTTGCACAACAATTTAACGTTTCCCTCTTTGGTGGTTGTTTATTCCACATCTCTCCAATCTGAATTCCTTTCTGACTTCTAGGTCAGATTGACCCAGTACATTTGACACAGTACATTTCTTTTCAGTCAAAACATATCTTAATGTGAATCAACCAACAACATGACTTTTAATTATTAATATAATTATATTTCTCTCCAAATACAGTTGAATCCCTCAGTCAAAGAGTGGGGCCATACACAAAGCAGGCATTACTCAACAGCAGTAGGAGAAGCAGAAAATAATGTTTGGTTTGTCTATTTTGTCTATTTCTGAAACAAATGTGTGGGAAGATCAGCTACTTTCCCCTGTGGATAAATGTATCTCTTGGGGACCACAAATAAAATATTGGATTGATCCCTGTGCATTTACAAATTGCAGCATTACTACCTAGGGTGTAATCATACCAGCCCTGTTTAGTACACTTTAATTGAACTCTTGTTTGTTTGTCTAGAAAATTCCAGTTCATTTGGGGAGGTGTGAATGTGCAATGGAATTCTGATGTGAACCAAAAAGTCAATAGCTGGAGAAATATCAAAGGTTGTAGAATTTCTATCCTACAACCTCTAAAATTTCACATCACTCCATTTTGATTTACAAAATTAGACAAAATAATGTTTGGCCATAGATATTATCAACAAAAAAAGTCTTTAAGTCCTCAGCAGTGTGTTTTATGCTGTGGCCTACAAGCCAGGTGCAATCAGTGATCATGGTAACCTTTGCCTTTAGATCTGTAAAAACCTTTTATAATATACATTCAGGGGAGCCTCGGGTCCAATTTCCTGCCATTCTGAAGAGTGACTCCAGCTGAGTTTTTCATTCTCACCATCTGAGACTTTCTGATTAGTGCAGAAGAAAAGACAGCCTCCAAAAATAAGCTGAGGTTACCTAACAGAGGGGAGGAAAAAAAATCTAGATCTCATTTGGTCCCTAAAACCTCAACTTAGTTCTTATGATGTTACATAACTTGTCCTGTTCCTATTAGTATACTCATTTTAGAAGCCTTTTTTCAATCTCAGCTAAAATTAGAGATTTTAAAGTGATCTTAAAATCTCTCATCTTAAAATTAGAGATTTTAAGATCACTTTTTTTTATACACAAGAACATTGAAATATATATGCATGAGCTACTTTCAGATCAGGTGCTTTGAAAGCAAGCAAGTAATAGTACAAAATCTATATAAGAGAAATACATATCTAACATGCTTTATAGCATGTTAGATATGTATTTTTGTGTGGATGACCAACTAATACAATGCATGTTTATGAAGTAGAAGGAAGAATACAGGATTTTTCACAATTTTTAACAAATGAAAATTCTGATACGCATTTGTATTCATCATTCATTTGTACCCCCCATGGCTTCATACTTTGTAGAACCACCTTTTGCTGAACTTACAGCTGCAAGTCTTTTGGGAGACTGTAGTCTGTAGCAGCTTT
>NW_015115271.1:8199-12844 GCF_001443285.1 Poecilia latipinna | reverse complement strand
ATTTGTACCCCCCATGGCTTCATACTTTGTAGAACCACCTTTTGCTGAACTTACAGCTGCAAGTCTTTTGGGAGACTGTAGTCTGTAGCAGCTTTGCTCATGTTTTAATTCAACTCAATTCAAAAATACCTTGTTGAGCCAAAATGGCTCAACAAGGCTCCCAAACTATGGGGCAAGCCCTAGGGGGCGCGCCCCACAGTTTGGGAACCTCTGATCTACTGGAAGATAACGTAATGTGAGAATAATTTTTGCACATTTTGCTCTCCACATACTTTTTAGCTAGAGTGCAACAAATAATGCAGAGGAGACAAAAGTGTCAGTGAGAGAAAAAATTACTCATAAGGGAACAACCTACGCTGTGAAAGAAAGACGGTGCCTTATGGATTTCTAAGAAGGAGAAATGTTGGTCTGGATTTGGTACCTAAAACCTCAAATTCAAGGATAAATTTCCTTGAACTTATCTAAAAAAAAAGACTAGAATTTGCTCATAAAAAGCCTTTTTTCTTCTCGTGTATTGAGATTATGAAGTGATTTTTGTGTATCATCTGTGCCTTGATGTTGTAAAATTTCTAAAGGAAAATAGGCTTTTCTAAAATATTTAATCCAAAAAACTAGCTTTCCTATTAATAATTTACTTATTGCTAAAGGTTTTGTAAGTCATTCATCAGCAATCCTAATAGGTTAGTTATCAAAAACTGTCAAAGTCAAGATGTCGTCTCCAGTCAATAAATCTTTCATGAGGAATTTGCAAATTAATCTGTTCATTTTGTAGTAGCACATTTTAATATGTTACCCATAAATGGATTTTATGCCCTGCGGTCTTTTTCAAATGGTCAAAAAGTCAAAGTCAAAGTGGTGTGTAGCTAATTAAAGAGCATGAACTACAGTGTGATGCTAAAGGAGAATTTTCTGCAATCTGGGAATCGACACAATATTGTTATTGGGTCATAAATAATTTATTATTGCACTTTTGAATCATCATTCATGTGTTACATTCTAATGAACCGGGATATAAAGCATGTGAAAAGTTACTTATGACAGGTTAGTCATTGATAGGCAAATTAGGTTAATGGACTTCAGCTGCATCACAGGTTCACAGTTTAACAAACCTGAAATAGGCTAAACGTTACCCAGAAGGCTTTCTTTACAATATGTGCAGTTTGTAACTTTGATAAAAGTAGATATGGGTTTAGTAAATATGTCTATTTCTGAAAATCTATCTGCTTTTTAACCAAAAGCCAGGTCATATGGCACTCTTCCATAGTGACTTTATACTTTGCTGTTTATAACTTTGTTTTAAAAGCTAGACAGGGCTGCAGACCCTGGTGGCTAAGGAACATTAAAACTCTCAACAGAAGCTGAAAAAAAGCAGTCGCAATTTTCTTGTCATGGAAATAATAAAAATTTGTGAGAAAATAAATTTATACGGTAAAAAATACCAGATAGCCTAGCTCTGTTTATATGCTAATGTTAGCATACTTTTAGCATGTGGCCAGCTAGTTGCTACAGGAAAATAAAAAAGACAGGATAAAATGTTCCCAAGTTGTGTTTGAATTGTCCGTTCACTTATTTTTTAGTACACAGCACAGTAAGTCAACCATTTTGTAGTCAGGTCTCAAAATCACATCTTAACACTAGACTTTGGAGGTCATGGTGATGGTGTGTAGCATTGGCAGCATACACATATAGATATTTAAAATGCCACAGCGTGGTAATGTTGTATTCTTTTTAAACTGTGAAACTTTCTGATTAAAAACAACAATAAATCTTTTGGAAGTTTCTGTCCAGTTGAATGCCTAAGGTCAAACAAAGTTTAAGATCCGACAGAAATAGCACAGGAAAATACAAAATGCAGTTTTTAAGTAATGGAAAGGGTTACATGTAGTGCAAAAGAAAAAAAAAACATGGAACCAACTGGGCCATGTTGGGAAATACCTAGCTCACAAATTAATTGTGCTTAACAAAATTTTTTGGTTCAATTTTATGACCCACATTCAGCGGTAACTGTAAATGTAGATTGCAAAATACATCAAATGTATTATTATTTATTTATTATTATTAGTTCCTTAGAATTTAGTAGAACGTGTCTAACATGAAACAGGCTAAATAAGCTAATTATTAGCAATGTCGTCCCATTGGATATAAGCACTTTTTTATATTAAAATCAGCATCCATGTTATAAACTGTCATTTATGCTAAAAATGACACAGATAAATGAGTTATAGAGAAACAAGGCCTCTTGTCCACCCTAATAATGTGCTGCACGTATTCAAAGTTGTTATTGATGACTGTATTAGTTTTGTCACTTGTGAATTTACCACTGAGGGAATTCCCAACTACAGGATCAATAAAGTAATTATAATGCCCGTCCAGCGCTTACAAACAATGACAGTGGCGGTCATTATGATCATCAAAGGGAGGGTGAGGGAAATTCCTCTGGCAGACAGCAGAGATTAGAGGATTATCTTTCCCCTCTGTCTCTGGCCGTCACCACACTGCTCCCACGCAACGGATTAGTTTTTATCTACAAGGCAATCGGGGCTTTACTCTTGTCTGACAAGACTACAACTCCCACTGTTACACGTAATGTACATCAGCACCATGCTGGCTCACAATCTGCTGGGGTACTGACTCAACGGGAGAATAGATGGAGCAGAGATGATTTACAAGATTTTAACCAGAAACAGTTTGAAGGCATCTGAATGAGGTTGTTTCGTCTGACATATTTGTCTTTGGCATAAAACACAGCATTTAAGAATTTATTTTATTGTTATGTGTGTGTGCAAGTAACAGCCAATGCCAGAATCCAAGATGTCAAACGGGAGAGAAAAGTCTAAGGGAGCCAACTTTTCCCTTGACACTTTCCGCCATACTATATCTGTGATGTCCAATCAGAACACTTTGGGGATATCTTGGTAAAGCCTATTGCTTGTGTTGTTGTAGTGACTTTTTTGTGAAACTTTGCAGTTTATGGTGTTGTTGGTAAGAAGGTTCTTTTGTACCTTTTGTCCCTTTTGTACCTTTGTATCTTTCAGTAACTGGTTTCAACCCCTTCTTAAAAAATGAACAGATTGTTGCCTATGTGAAGACTTAAATTCATCCAGTGTTCACCACGGTTGAACTTTCTTGTCAGAGACAAACTTTCCGTGAGGTTCCATAGTTTCAGGCGGCAGAAGGGCCAGATATGCCAGTGTGACGGCGCCCTCGTCTGGTGACTTGGCTGCTCTCTCACCGGCCATGTCGGTGCGTACCCATCCTGGACAGCAAGCGTTCAGCAAGATCTGAGAAAAAGAGTTTAAAAAAACACGAGTGAGCCCAAAACATGACTGAAGAGCCAGATAAAAAGCGAAGGATTATAAAATATAACATTTAGAAGATGTTTTGTTTTTCTTTACCCCGTCATTTGGCCTGTCCTTGGACAGACGTCGAGCCAGGATCATGGACAGAGTCTGGAGCAAAACAAACATCGGAAGTTCCTTAAACGAAGTTGAGTAATACTGTCGGATTGGCCCAGCATTAGAATATTTTAATATTACGAAAAAACTTAAGTTTATAAACTAATTGTAACAGGTGGATGACCAAACAACCATGCACACACACTCACACCTAGGGACAATTTAGAGAAACCAGTTAACCATGAAACCAGTTAGTTATGTTTTTGGACTGTGGGAGGAAGCCGGAGTACCCAGAGAGAACCCACGCATGCACAGGGAGAACATGCAAACTCCTTGCGTAGTGGTTATAAAACTATTTTAGAAACTAAAAGGGAAAACAAGATCTAGTGATCTGCGATCGATTATTTTGGTCTTTCAAGTTCAGCGCTACAAGCCGATACAGTAAAAAGTAGCCTAAGTTTAAAATGTATTTTCTTTAATGTTACTTTTCCGGTTATGTTCGTTTATAATTCTTGAAAAGTTCAACCCTTTTAGATTTTAAGTTTTGAGAGTTTGTTAATCGTTCAAGTCTCGATTGGTTTTGTCTGATCGGATGTAGGGGAACGCCACACTTCTGCTCCTCCATTACAACACTGGAGACAAGAGCAATAACATCATGTCCGTGTTTTCATTATTCCCCTTTACAGAGGCGTAGCACTTGCAGAAAGACCCCGGGTTGGGAATCAAACCCAGAACCTTCTTGCTGCAAGGCAACAGCTCTACCAACTGCACCACTGTGCAGCCCATGTTGAATGCATTGTGTAATAAAAAAATAAAGTTATCTACAAATAAAACATTTAAAACAAAAGCAAACAAAAGAACTCTAATAAAGTATATTTACACATTCAGGGAGTGGATGGAAGCATAAACTTATTTTTACACCCACCCCTATGACATCAATAACATCACCAATAAATCATCAATAAATTACTATTCATGTTAACTTGGTTATAACCATGGCTGAAAGTAGTTTTAAATTCTTGCCTGTACAATGACGAAAATATTCAGTGGCTCATTGTGCAAACCAAACCAAATAAAAACATTAATATTTTACTGTACTATAATATTCTTTCTTAGTATTTTCTACATCTACATCTATGACAACAATACTTTTAACATGTTCAAATTCTTTCTACATCAACATGGTATAATGCAGTAATGATAGACAACTTCATTAAATAGTAACAATAACATTGATAAAAGCAGTAATG
>NW_015115271.1:0-5415 GCF_001443285.1 Poecilia latipinna | reverse complement strand
ATTTAAAACAAAAGCAAACAAAAGAACTCTAATAAAGTATATTTACACATTCAGGGAGTGGATGGAAGCATAAACTTATTTTTACACCCACCCCTATGACATCAATAACATCACCAATAAATCATCAATAAATTACTATTCATGTTAACTTGGTTATAACCATGGCTGAAAGTAGTTTTAAATTCTTGCCTGTACAATGACGAAAATATTCAGTGGCTCATTGTGCAAACCAAACCAAATAAAAACATTAATATTTTACTGTACTATAATATTCTTTCTTAGTATTTTCTACATCTACATCTATGACAACAATACTTTTAACATGTTCAAATTCTTTCTACATCAACATGGTATAATGCAGTAATGATAGACAACTTCATTAAATAGTAACAATAACATTGATAAAAGCAGTAATGACAGTAATTATTTTTCATACTGACCATCTTAAAAACTTTTAAATTCAAATGATGAAGTCCTTCCTTTTGTTAAGCAAAGCTTTTTTTTAGTTTTTGGCATTAAACAAAATCATTTTCTGAGTGTTTGTATTTACATGGTGCAATATAATTTGGTAAATTAAGCAGACATTTTAAAATTTTTCTATCACATCAAACACGGTGATGTGAGTCCAGTCACATCAGTGGCGTTACAAAACTGATCCTACAATTTGTTTTTAGTGCAAAAGAATCAATGAAAACAGATCTTACAGTCAGTCCCAGTTTCGACACGCCATATGGCATTTCGGGCCAGCCGTCTTGCTTGTGCTCTCCTTTCTTGGCCTTGTCGACGAATCGCTGCATCAGGCCCACCAGCTCGTCCTCTGTGATGTCGTCGCTACGGAAACGCTGCTGGAGCTCCAGGCTGCACTTGTTTAGAGTATGGGGACCAACAAAGCTCGATACGTTCACCACACGACCTATAAGCGAATGCAGAGATGACTTATAGGTCCGTGTATTTTCAGGCAGTTTTGTTTTTTTCGTTTTAAATGAAAAATGAGAAAACGAAAATAGACTCGTTTTTTCGTTTATAAAATCAAAATCGGAAATTGGATTTTTTTCCCATTTAGTGCCCAAAACGAAAATGGAAAAATGGATAACGAGCTGTCAATTTCGATTTTCATTATTTCATTTTTGACAAGTAGTCTGACCCGGAAGTCCTCTCTGTCCGGTACAGTTTGTTTTTGTAAACTCTTCCAAATCGGCATGTAATTAATTTGATCATGACACCTTCACACAGGAAGCCTTATGGTCCAACTTTGTTTTGTATATGAAGCTAATGGCTTCTAAATGCAGCTTCCGACTCAGTAAATGGCGAAAGGGCTAGTCCGCCCAATTTTTTTTACCAACCTTCATTCTGCTGTGGTTTAAAAAGACGCTCAAAGCGCGACTAGAACATTCTGCCCAACGTCGTCATTCAAATCCTATTGCTTTTTAAGTTTTTCCTTTTTGAATAGCATTAGCAATTATAATCCGGTATGTTATGAACAAGTATGGACAAAATGTTATCCAAAATATAAAAATGTATCTATTTCTACCAGGTAGGAAATGTTTGAAATAATGTGCCAATTAGATAATTAAAAGCTTAACTAAATAAATATTTTCCTACGGAAGAGGATTTGGGAAAGAAAACAGGTAATCATTCTGGCTTTAACCTAAAAAAAAACATCTTGCACATCAGTTGGTGTTAGAAAAATGTTATAGGCCCCTTATCCTCTTCTGTTGTTTAACACCACACAATATTTTTTTCACATTTTTATAAGTATGACTGTCCAATTAGAAATGAAAACCTTTGTCCCCTTCATGAGACTATTTACTTATAACGTATTGGTCTCAACTGACTAAACATAATGAACAACTTGTGAGTTGATTCTTTCCATTATTTCTTACCACTGGATTTATAAGCAAGAAACATTAAAACAATTATTTCATATTTAATTTGTATCAATCTATATGTAGTCAGAGCTTTAAACTCAAATCTTACAAAATAAACAGAGACAAAATGTTTTCATAAAAATGTATTTATTACAATAACATACAAGCAGATAATCAGCCAATGTTTGGGGAATCATGAAAAAATATTCCTATAATTTATGTTTAAAAAAGATGAGGAGACAATTAAGAAGACGATGTCAGGAGGAGGAAGATGATCACTGGGAGATTCTGGGAAGCTGCATCCAAACCTGGAGCTGAGGCCTCTCCTCCTAAGAGCTGCCTGTATGAAACAACAAAAAAATAAATATTAAAAAAGTTCACACTACACGTAAGAAGCCAAATCACAGGGAAGAATACATTTCACACACACACAAATAATATGAATTTACAAACTACAAAAGAATCAGAGGAAGGGAATATTAACAACTGGTATTGGAAGAGAACACTGTGTCAAGGTTTAGCAGATAACATCTTCAGAAGTATCAAATTCTCCAGAGAGGAATATTATATTTTGACACACGTATCAAACAGTATATATGCAAACACATTAAACATTTCATGTCACACTTTGAAACGCTAAGATCAGATATCAAGCAGCAGAATACGACAAGGTGACTTGTCGAGATCAGGCCGCGGTTAGCGGGGTAAACAGACTCCACCCGCCCGCTGAGCCTGGTGCCGCCGGGACCCGTTAGCGAAGCTGCGCTGCTCCGAAAACTCTGGAGTACATTTCAAAGAAACTGCATGAACTACATGCGTAAATGAAGCTATGAGGGCTACTTTCTAGCCTCAAAACACCTTAAATCAACTTTTTGTGACAAACTTACCTCCATTTATCGCTGCTGGTGGCGCAGTGCAATGGTAGCCATCTTGCTGATCCAGAAAAGAGACGGGTATGGCTGCAGGATGGTTTGGAAAGCCACTACCCCGTGCTCTGACTTTTCAAAATAAAAAACTAAACTAAAAACTCAGGCCAACCATTTTTCTCGGTGACCAGATGTCCGGTATTATTTGTTTCTCATAGGAGCATTACTTAAACTGACTTGCGGCTGGCAGAAAATATATAGCCAGTATATAGCCTGAAACCTGAAAGGAACAAGCTTGTCTCCCTTCAGCCTGCATAATGTGTGTGATACGGTCCCTGTGTAAGCCGGACAGAGAGAACTTATGGGACAGACCGCTTGTCAAAAATGAAATAATGAAAATCGAAATTGAACACTCGTTTTTTTCCATTTTCGTTTTGTGCACTAAATGGGAAATCGGATAACGAGCAAAAATCCGATTTTCGATTTGGTTTTCTAAATGGAAAACGAAAAACGAGTCTATTTCCGTTTTCTCAATTTTCATTAATTAATGCAGTATATTTATACTACCTATAAATATATCTGAAGTACTAAAAGTATGCTTGTACCAATTTCGAAATTATAACTTTAAACGCACTTAAACATAATTGTACCAAAATACACTTTTAATAAATATATTAAATAAAAGTATACTTTAAGTGAACAAAATGTATATTTGCCCAAGTCTAAATATACACTTGCTCAAGTATATTTAAAATATATTTTGTGTATATTTTAAAATATATGCTCAAAATAGAATTTTTTTTAAATTCACTTAACACTACTTGAAATTATTAATTTCAGTATGTTTTAAATTACATCTCAGTGTAAATTTTAGGCTAATAAAGTATGCCTTTTTTAACTTCTTTATTTAACCGGGTGAACCCCGTTGAGATCCAGATCTCATTTTCAAGAGGGACCTGGGCAGAAGTCTGCAACACGCAGCAACCTGATTCCAAAATAAAACTAATTAATACATATGCAGAAGTATGTCTTATAGACACCTTTAAAGTGTGTTTAATGTAATATGTAGGCATACTTTTTAAGTACCAAAAAAGTATGAATTTTGAAGTGCCTTAATAATAGTTTACTATTTACTAAAATTGCATACAATTAAAAAAATGATAATCATGATGTAATTTCTAAGAAAGTACCCAATCCATTTTCAGATGTTTGATGTAAAACCTTATAATCAAAGGCATTAGCTCCAGTTCACACTCCAGACCAGATGGTGGCGGTATTGCACAATTTCATTTAAAACAAACAAAAAAATGCCATAAAGAAAAGAAAAAAACTGGAACGCAGGGAAGATAACAGACGCTGTCCAAATTCGCCATTTTTACTCGCATAATATTGCCTTAAAAGTAGAGAGGGCCTTGACAATAGTTACTAATTTTGGTAAATTCAAGCTGGTGACGTCCTAGTCCGAGTTAGACGACAACACAACTGGACAACAACCGATGGAAATGAAATGAGTGTCACAAAAGGAGGCCGGAGGGACGAAGGCTGCTAACGTGGTGCTAGCTAGTGGTAAGTTTGCTTACCACTAGCTAGCACAGGTTGGGCATAGGTTGTGCTTTGCAGGGACAAAGCACAACCTATGTTTTGAGGCCTTAGTCCTTATGCCTGTGGTCGCAGGTTCGATTCCCGACCTGGCGACATTTGCCGCATGTCTTCCCCCTCTCTCATAACCCTTTTTCCTGTCAAACTACTTTCTAATAAAGGCCACTAGAGCCAACAAAACCTTTAAAAGAAAAATAATTATTTTATCAATTTTATTGTGACTTGTATGATTATTACTATAGCAATTATTCAGCTTCATGTTATAAATGCATGGAGGCTGTTTGTTGCCACTTATACTTTTATTCATAAACTTAACCTGGTTTTAATTAAGCTCCATATGACAAAGAGACTTTGATATTGTGAGGTTGTTGTTATAACTTGTTCATCAATGTTTTTATCTTCAACATATGTTTGCAGTCTAAGCAAATGAAGATGAAAGAGGAAGCCAGAGAAATCAGGTGTTAGGAAGCCTAAAGACTTTCCTGTCTCAGAAGAAGCTCTGGCTCCACCAGCTCTGAGGATGAACCTCCACATTGTCTTCATAATGTACATTTTTTAATGAGGAGCTGGTTACATTTTCAACTCAAAAACTGGTGTGTTACCAACACCAAATGCTTAATAAACATGATTTGATTTAAAGATAGCTGGACAGAATTTGTTGTTGGCTTTCAGGGCCCTGTAATGGACTGGTGACCTGTCCAGGGTGAACCCTGCCTCTCATCTGATGACTGCTAGAGATGGGCACCACCAGCCCCCCTCACCACCCTGCAAGGATCATTGTGTTCAGATCATGGATGGAAAACTTTTAAGGTAGTTTGTCTCCTTAAGTCCACACTTAAAACAGCTTCATAGTTAATGCCAACATCAACTGATTCTATGACATTGCTAACAATTGTTTTCTACTTCTAACATAAACAGGCAAAGAAGACACACAAAAATGTTTTTCCACCCCAGGCATCCGGTCCCAATCATCATCAGTTCTCATGATGTCACATACACAGCGAGTCCACAACGTCTTGAAATTGTATTTTTTTTGCCATTTTTTGTTCTCTTTAAATACAAATGCTTTCTCTGTTTAAATG
>NW_015115270.1:71526-78278 GCF_001443285.1 Poecilia latipinna | reverse complement strand
ACATGGTGATGGGGCCGAACCTACCAAGGTCCTGTTACGGTGTCTCCCTCAAGCCATGGGTGTCTCTGAGCTCAGCTCACGTCGCTTTTCCCTCTGCGCCATAGTCCCTGTGATCGATTTGTAGACACGTATTAAACGATTACCCGGTATGGCAACCTACCCCCAGCGCGCCTCAAACAGTTTATTTATTTTTCTATTTATTTATTTATCTCTCTTTACAACCCCGTTGGGAAATAATGATACTGTGGTCTCTTCTCCCTTCAGAACGTATGGGGTGTCACACGAGGTGGACTAATCTGCCCTAACTCACTCTGCCCCGGCAACACCCAGTTACCACGGCAACGGAACACTTATTGAGGCTGAGCAACTGGTTCTTACCAGTCGAGCACTGAGCAGCTGTAGATAGAAGTCCTGTGGAAACACTGAGACCTTTTCTCTCTTGCTGTGTTCGACAGCTTCGTGCGTCATTTCACACGGGCCACCATCCTGGTGGTCCCTCCACACTATTTTGCTGGTTCACCCTCTCTCCACCACTATCACTACGTCGACGGATTGGGTAGGCCTCTCTGCTTCCCACAGCTCGGCTAACCTGTGCCCCCTCCCAGCTCTCCAGGGCTTGTGGAAGAGGGTATCCACGTCCCGCCCGGCTGTACTAGGGGTTAACGTCCCCTCATTCGCCCTGTAGTTCTGAGAGTGAGTATTCCTGTCTGCGCCCCTCTCCTGATGGCGATTCCAGCCAGCAACCCATCAACAGGGCCTGCTCCCTCCTTGGCCCTCCGGTCAGCGGGCAACGTTACGTTTCTATGCCCTGACAAGGATTGGATGAGTACTCTCGGCTCCGGCTCCAAACTCCCCGTGACGGTAACAGTAGGGTTGGGAGCTCCCTGGAGAGAAATGCCCTGTCCTCTCTGCCGCGCTCCCCTCAAGACGGCTAAAGTTGGCTTCGCCCACTTCATCAAGAAACACCAGGCGAGGAAGGTTAACTGGTTTTGTCTAAAATGTAACAGCTCGAAGCCAGGCCTGCTGAGTGCTGCCTGTCATGCGGCCAAATGCGGCACCGGCACTAGGGTCCGCCCTACAGCCATTCACTCCTACGTGTGTGGTACCTGTTCCTCTAGCTTCTCGACTAAAAGAGGCCTCTCCATGCATGCTAAAAAACACGGGAGCGCCGGCTGTGTACCACGGCTAGTAGAACCAGACGAGAACCCTAATAGTGGCTTCGAGGGCCTTTTCTCCCCCCTCCCTCCACCCAAGGACAAGGTGGGCCCGCGGCCAGTGGGATCCTTAAAGAGCTGTTTGGAGAGGACAATTAGAGATGGAGAAATCCCCCCTGGGGGTCTACACCCCCTCAGGTCTTCCCCAGCCCTGGTCAATAGGACCCTTTCAGGCTACATAAAACAGATGAGGCGCTCCAATAAAATATACGGAAGGAAGCCATGGAAACCTCGTGGATTCGGTGTGGCTAGGGTGAAAACGAGGTGTAGCTTCAGGACCATCCAGAACCTGTACACTAGCAACATGGCAGCTGCAGCCTCCCTAATTCTGGATGGCAAAGAAGCCACTTCGTGTAATATCCCCTTGAGAGCAATAGAGACAGCGTATAGTGAGATTTGGGAGAAGGATGACAGGTATATGGAGCTGGGTGTGTTCGGTGCCTTACCTGAGGCAGACAATGAACCCTTGCTGATGGCAGTCACCCCCAATGAGGTCATGTCAGCCCTCAGAGGATCCAAAGGTAAGAGCGCGCCTGGTCCGGATGGCATCAGAAAGCCCCACCTGTTAAGATGGGACAAGGACGGAAAACTGCTGGCTAGCCTGTACAACACCATCCTGTACAACAGTAAGCTCCCCAAGCTCCTTAAGAATAGCCGCACAACGCTTGTCCCAAAGAGCCCAAACCAGGCGGAGCTGAAGGTAGTCGACAACTGGAGACCCATCACTCTGAGCTCTTCCATCCTGAGGCTCTTTTCCAAGATCCTGTGCGCCAGGCTGAGTGAGGCTTGCCCCACCCACCCCTCGCAAAAGGGCTTCACCAGGGGTGTCGGTTGCAGCACCAACCTGATGTTGTTGGACGGTGTGATAAGGAGAGCAGTGCGCCAGAAGGAGACCCTGGCCGTGGTTTTCATTGATCTGGCGCGCGCTTTCGACTCGGTTTCACACAAACTCATCAGGGAGGTGTTGGCGAGGAGAAAGGTTGACTCGGGCATCTGCGACCTCATCAGCGATGCATACAGTCAAACCAGCTCCAGGGTGGTCACCAAGAGGGGTAGAACACGGGCAATCCAGCTGAAGGTGGGAGTCAAGCAGGGTGACCCAATGTCCCCCCTGCTATTCAACCTCTGCTTGGACCCCCTTCTCACGTTCCTGGACTTGAGGGGTTCGGGGTACACCCTATCTGGCCAGAGGATCACAGCTCTCGCATACGCTGACGACCTGGTCCTCCTCAGCGGGTCCTGGGCTGGTATGGCCGTCAATCTCAAGATTCTCGAGAGGTTCCTGGAGCTAACAGGCCTGGACGTTAAAATCAAAAAGTGTGGTGGTTTTCTCCTTAGGACCTCCAACCGGAACACGACAGTCAACCACTGTGCAGACTGGATGATCCACTCATCTCCCATCCCCTGGATCGGTGAGACCCAGTCTTACCGGTACTTGGGGGTTGAGGTAAGTCCGAAGAGGGGAATCCTGCCCTCTGACCCCCTGAAGGAGATCTTGCCCTTGCTCAGGAAGATCAGCAAGGCCCCCCTCAAGCCCACCCAGAAAGTCAAAATGCTGATAACCTATGGCATCCCTAGGGTGGTGTATGGGGCCGACATGAGCCTGGTCGGTACGGCGGTCCTGAGGAAAGTCGACCGTGAAATCAGGAACGCGGTCAAAGCCTGGCTTCACCTGAGTCCATCCACTGCTGACGGCCTCTTCTATAGCTCCAGGGTAGATGGAGGGCTGGGGCTGCCTAGGCTTGAAAAGCAAATCGCCATCAGCCAGGTCAAAAGATGGTGCAGGACGATGCAGGCCAATGATGCCAAATGCAAAGTTCTGGCCCCTGCACTGCTTCCCAAGGTGGAAATCGCCAAAAGGTGGAAGGTAGCTACCGGGGTTGAAGCGGAAGGAAACCTTCAGGCAAGTCTTGCCACCACCGACCCGGCCGTGATCGGAAAAAGATGGAGAGTCTCCGAATTCGAACGTTGGTGTGGACTCCGTTGTCAGGGTCGGGGTCTCGCCACGTTCGCCAGGGACCCAATTAGTAACCACTGGCTGGGTGTTCCCTGGGGACTCCACGAGTCCGACTACATTCTGGCTCTCCAGCTTCGATCGAGCACAGTCAGGACCCTTACCACACTCAGCAGAGGGAGGAGGATGAACACGACCTGCAGGGCCTGTGGCAGGGGTTGGGAAGGAATTATCCACGTTGTCAGCCAGTGTAGAGCATTTAAGAAGAACCGAATGGCCAACCACAACAACATCTGTAGGTTGCTGTCCATCATTGGCCGCGCACTTGGATGGGAGGTCACGAGGGAAAAAAGGATTACCTGTCCTCTTTGGGGGACGGCAGTGCCTGACCTTATCCTGACCAAGAATGGCAGAGGTCTTGTGGTGGATGTGGCGGTCTGCTACGAAGCCAAACCAGGGACTCTTAGGCGCAGAGCTGAGTTCAAGGTTAACAAGTACGACAAATTCTCCCGGCCAATTTGTAACACCCTGGGCTTGTCTGGTGTGAAGACCTTCGGCTTCGTGATGGGGGCGCGTGGGAAGTGGCATGCAGGGAACGCGGAGGTTCTGAATGAGATGGGACTTCCCAGGTCCCGCAAGAAAGCCTTGGCCAAACTATTTACTGTGAGAGCCATAAGGGGCACCACCGGCATCCTTAAAGTTTTTAAGAAGCTCTCCCGCTCAGCACAAAGCCGTCCTCCTCCCGTTTAACGTAGATCAAAATAGAAAGGCTCGAGTTATGGTCTGCTCAGGTCAATGTTAGACATCTTACTGTAGTGTAGGGTAGGGTGTTAATCAATCGCGCTCTATGATATTCACTGTTCTCCGTTGTTCCCCCCGTTAACTTCAGGCTGTCGTCAGGACGTGACCACTTGTTCCACNCACAGAGTTCCACGGCCCCGGAGAGCGACGAAGTCCAGGCGGGGGGGGCGCTGTAAAGCACGCGGCCGGAGCCGCGTGCTTTACAGGACCCCCTCAAGGTAAGACCTGGAGCCGCTGTATCCGTAATTTTCCACGCTCCCTCGGGAGTGGTACTTAACGGCTTCGTACTCCAGGACCCCTTCGGAGAGCCACAGATTACCCCAGGGAGGCTGTAAGACCGTACCCCCAGAGAGATCCGGGGAGGCTGTGGAACCGTACCCCCAGAGAGATCCAGGGAGGCTGAAACCGTACCCCCAGAATCCGGGGAGGCTGTAAACCGTACCCCCCAACATCAGGGTCTCCAGCCGACCGGAGTCTGTCTTCTGCCCAGGTCAGGGGAGGCTGAGAAACCATACCCCCAGAGCATCCATGACTCGCCTTAAGAGAGTCATAGTTACTCCCTGCCAGGGACTCACCTCGACCCCCAGGTATTTAGTGGAGTGTGGAGGATTGAGCATGGGGATCTGACAGTCGCCAATGAGCCAGGGATCGCAGACGTTGACCGCCATAGACTCCGCGGATTTGCGGAGGTAAAATCCATTGCACTTGTGGATTTTAACCTTGAGTCCTGTGTTGCTGAGGAAGCAGTTCAGGATCTTAAGTTTGTTACTCATGCCGCCCCATGAGTTGCTTATGATGACTAAGTCATCTGCGTAGGCAAGCGCGGTTATCTTTTGACCACCTACTTTGAATCCAGAATCTTTGGTGTCAAGGAGGGAGAGGAGGGGGTCGATAGCAAGGTTAAATAGCTGAGGGGAGAGTGGATCTCCTTGCTTAACCCCCACTTTCAGGGTTACCTTGTCTGTTTCACCTCCCTTGGTTTGGATTCTGGTGTAAGTGTTCTGGTAGGAGTGCATGATGAGACGACAGAAGTCCTCATCAACTCCTCTGGACTCAAGCACTGCCAGGATGTTTCTGTGAGAGATTGAGTCAAAGGCTCTGGCAAGGTCAATGAAGACCATTGCCAAAGTTTCCTTTTTCCTCCAAGCCCTTTTAATAATGCCATCAACAATCATGAGATTTGATCCGCATCCCTCGCCCTTGATGAAGCCTTTCTGTGAGGGATGTGTGGGACAGGCTTCGGTGAGCCTATCACAAAGGAGTTTGGAAAAGAGTCTCAGGATCACAGAGCTCAAAGTGATCGGTCGCCAATAATCGATGGACTCAAGTTTTTCCGTGTCAGAGCTCTTGGGCACTAGGGTAGTGCGACTGCCTTTGAGTTTCTTGGGGAGCTTGCCATTATAGAGGATGGCATTATAGAGGCAGGCAAGCTTCTGGCCTCTAGGGTCCCATTTTAGTAGATGGGATTTTTGGATTCCGTCCGGACCAGGAGCTGAATGCTCCTTCATACCGTTGAGGGTATCAAGGACCTCTGAAGCCGAGATGGGCGTCCTGATAGCCTCGTTGTTGGCCGGGGGGGCCTCATTGAAGATCCCTAGGTGGCTGAATGAGTCGTGACCTTCCCAGAGGGATCTGTAGGTGGATTCAACATAGAGCTTGTCAAGATGACAGGCTCTATTCTCTTTGTTGTCAAGGACCAGTGAGGCAAGCAGTCTTTGGAGCTTCCAGAACTCAAGACTCTTGTTCCAGTTCCTCCTCAAATGAGTAAAGTGTTTCCGGTGGGTTGCCGTTTCACTTTGTAAGCAGGGAGTCTGCTTCATTTGTCTGATATATTTCCTTAGTGTTTTGTTAACCATCTCAGGGTTGGATTTAAGAGGGTGAAGGCCTCTTTCAGGGACATCTTTATCTCTGGCCACCATTTTCAGGATTTGTGCCAAAGAGAAGTCATGGGCTGACCTTCTCTTTTTGGATGGAGGAGGAGTAGCCAGTTCCAGGGGGCAGCTGGAATGGAAGCGTGGAGAAGGGTTGATTTCAGAGGGCTCTGGAACAGTATTGGAAGCGCAACTGGAGGGGTGTTTACGCCTCCAGTGTAGAGAGAGCCCTCTTTTAGAACCGAAGGATTTCGGACACATGTGGCAAAAGAAAGTTCTGTTCGGGAATGATTTGGCAGTGGTAGGACCACATTTGGCAACGTGACAAGCAACACTTCTGAGGTTACATTTGGTTAAGTGGCATTTGCCACAGAAGCAGAGGATCCGTCTTGCTTTGTGAATGTTGAGCAGGTGTTTCTGTTTTGATCGTCTTCTCGGCGCTCCGCCAGGGGCCGTGGCCGACCCCCGGCGGGGCCGATCCGAGGACCTCACTAAACCATCCAATCGGTAGTAGCGACGGGCGGTGTGTACAAAGGGCAGGGACTTAATCAACGCGAGCTTGTGACCCGCGCTTACTGGGAATTCCTCGTTGATGGGAAACAATTGCAATCCCCAATCCCTATCACGAGTGGGGTTCAGCGGGTTACCCGCGCCTCTCGGCGAAGGGTAGACACACGCTGATCCGCTCAGTGTGGCGCGCGTGCAGCCCCGGACATCTAAGGGCATCACAGACCTGTTATTGCTCAATCTCGCGTGGCTGAACGCCACTTGTCCCTCTAAGAAGTTAAGACGCCGGCCACCAATCTGCCGCGTAACTAGTTGGCAGGCTGGAATCTCGTTCGTTATCGGAATTAACCAGACAAATCGCTCCACCAACTAAGAACGGCCATGCACCACCACCCACAGAATCGA
>NW_015115270.1:64432-66848 GCF_001443285.1 Poecilia latipinna | reverse complement strand
CTTAGACTTGCATGGCTTAATCTTTGAGACAAGCATATGCTACTGGCAGGATCAACCAGGTAGACCCCCGCAGGACGGGGAGAGCCTAGGCCGGCGCCGGGAAGTTGCCCCGGTGCGACGGATCGCATCGGATCCGGGGGAGAGCTCCCCGACGCGCGGCTTCGGCTCTCTCATCTGGGGAGAGAGGACGGATGGAGGTGCCTAGCCTCCAAGGTCCACCCCCAGCCCCACTGAACCCGGCGGATCTCGGAACTGCGGATGCCCTGGTGTCGTCTGTAATAGAACGCCCTTTATCCAGGGGAGGGCCGAGAACCGAGGCGTCGAGCCCACGCAGGGGCCGGGGGTGATGTAGCAATGTCAGGCATAAGGTTTGGAGAAATACGGTGATTCCTGGAGCCACCGCAGCAATCGGAGGGCGGTCACAAACCCCAGCAAGGGGGAGAGGACATCCAGAGCCCCGCCGCAGCGGTGGGACCAGTGTAGGACGGCTGGGACAGACGGGTCGTCTGGGTCTCGCTACCGATGGGGCGACCGCGGGCGGGAGCTGAAGGGCGGGGGGGGGCCCCCTCCTCCCTGAACGTCCGTGCCCGGGTCTAGAGGCGAGCCTGCAAGGCTGAAGGAACCCTCCGCCGGTGCCGGGGCACCGGGGCCGGCGGGAGCCCTCCATGGCAGGCCACAAGTGCTTGATCGGTCGGATGGTGTGTGTAAATGTGTGTGGGGAGACATCCGCCGGAGCTCCAGATCTCCGGCGGGGCACCTCTGCGGGGTCAGCCCGCTGTCGGTGCTCCGTCTTCGGCCTGAGTCCAGGGAGACTCCGCGCTTTTATTTCCGCTTCCACAGGGCTCCACCGAGCTCCGCGCCGACCGGGAGGACCCCAGGCCCCATCAGAGGGACCGTGGGGACTCACCTGCCGAAAACGAAGCCGCTGCGCGAAAGCCCCGGTTCTCCAGACCAAGGTGCAACTTTTGGCCGAAAAAGCGTTAAAAACGGCCGAAAATGGGGGAAAAGAGGGCTGGGACCCGCTTGGATGGACTCCCGAGACTTCCAGGATCACGAAAATATGTCAAAGTGTTGAAACACTTTGTCATTTTTCCGTCCAGACCCTCTTTTCCAACTCTCTCCTGTAATCGTTCCGGCAGTGATTTTCGCCGTAAGGTCTTGAAATCCACTTTGACTTTCACGGCCGGAACCTGCCCCCCGTAGGCTTGCAGTGCTGCTTTTTCAAAACCCCATATCTCCCTCATTTTTAAAGATAGAACCGTGCGGTCTTCACCGGGCTGTTCTTCGGGCTCCGGAGATTCGAACCATACTCGGTTTTCCCGGATAAAACGCATTTTTGACCGTTTTTGGAGCTCTTTTCCGGGTAACCTTCTTTCGCTTCTACCGCCGGCTGGGAACGTGCTAGAGACGATCCGAGACCACCATCGTGTTCCCTGCGGTCCAAGCTTTCAGCCAATATATGGTTTGCCTGGGTGCAGCGCGTTTTTAAGGTTCGAACCGGAGCTCCGGAGATCCAGACCGGGGATCGGCGGCAGAGCTATCCGGGAGGGCCGCGCTAGCAGGCGGACAAAATCTGCAGCGGTTCACCGCCGAGTCTCCCCCTCTGGAAGTCCGGTTTTCAGACCTCCACCCAGGCGTACGGGACCGACACCACCGTGACCGGGGCCGTCTCCGGAGCACGATGATCCCGGTCTCGGTTCGGTGGGACCCCGGGAACCGGACCGGAGGTCCGGTTGGGCCGAAAACGGTTAAAAATTCGTATAAAATCGGGGGAAGGTCCCAGCGGAAATCGGAGACCACCACAGCCATCCGCGGACCGGCCCGGATCCTACGGTGTGCGGCTCGCCCGGGTTCCGGTCCGTTTGGACCGCCTTATCGCGGGGCAAAGCCGGCCCGGTTTGGCGATCGTCCTTTAAAAATTCGTAGAAATTCGGGTGGACGTCCTAGAGACGAACCGAGACCACCGCCGCCATCAGGAGACTCGCACGGTTCCAACGGTATGCAGCATGCCCGGGTTCCAGCCGGAGGAACCGGTTCTGGAGGACCCAGACCGGAGCTCCAGGCAGAGAGCCGGGTATGGAGCTCCATGCAGAGAGCCGGGCATGGAGCTCCGGGCCCGCACACACACATGCAGGGGACCGGGCATGGAGCTCCAGGCCCGCACACACATGCAGGGGACCGGGCATGGAGCTCCAGGCCCCCACACACCTGCAGGGGCCCGGGCGTGGAGCTGCAGGCCCTGACCTCCAGGAAGAGAACCAGGCATGGAGCTCCAGGCCCGCACACACATGCAGGGGACAGGCCATGGAGCTCCAGGCAGAGAACCAGGCATGGAGCTCCAGGCAGAGAACCAGGCATGGAGCTCCAGGCCCGCACACACGTGCAGGGGACCGGGCATGGAGCTCCAGGCCCGCAC
>NW_015115270.1:51006-59822 GCF_001443285.1 Poecilia latipinna | reverse complement strand
ATGTCGTTGTCAGCCATCCGGAAAAGGGCTCTCCATAGGGAATGAATGGCAGACAACCAGAACTTTGGCACGGGGGGGGGCTGGAGCTCCAGGCCCACCACGCTCTCCACACTCACCTGCGTACCCACACTTAAGCACCCCCTCCTAGGAGCAAACCCTCCAGCACGCAGGCCCTGGAAGTTCGTGCCCCTGGTAATGCAGGGAGACTTAAGAGTTTGGAGTTCCAGACCCGAGCTCCAGGACCGTGGAACTCGGGTCTGGAGGTCCAGAACCGCAGAGCGGGCCCGGACGTACAGACCCGGAGCCGGGCCTGGAGACCCGACACAGCCAGGAGGGTCGTGCCCCTGGTAAGGCAGGGGTCCGTGTAGGGAAAAAAAAAAAGGGAAAGGGGGTCGGGTGGCCGGTTGCCACCTAACCCCAGGGGGGAATCCGGCCTCCACCTTCTTTTTAGGAGGTGGCGCATTATTCAGGGTTATCCTAAAAGCCTTGAGAAAAGTCCCCAGGTCTGTGTATCCCTCACAGCTTCTCCTCCACCTTTTGGGCCTCAGAGCATTGTCTTCTTCTTCTTCTTCTTTTTTTTTATGGCGGTTGGCAAACAACTTTAAGGTGCATTACCGTCACCTTCCAGGTTGGAGTATGGATCAGAAGCTCATAGCCTCCTCATAATACCTGTTCTTCTAAGAAAATTAAAAATACTATCAAAAACTATATCTCCTGATGATCTCTGAAACAATTCTCTTATAACTAACTTATCCTTATTACTACTAAGCTCACTAAATAGTATCTCTCTTTTCTGTACATACTTGTTGCATTCTAAAAAGATATGTTGTACTGTTCCTAACTTTCCACAATAACTACAACAACCTGTATTATGTTTATTAATTAACTTAAGAGTACTATTTAATCCTGTATATCCAAACCTAATTCTTACTTCTGTTACCTTTTCTACATTCCCCAACTTTTCTTTGGATATTATAATAAAACCTCGCTTTGTCTCCCCTATCCCACTGTTCTTGCCATTTTCCCTTGATATACTCCTTTGTAATCTTTATCTAATTTTTACTTATCTTAATATTCAAATCAACAATTTCCTTTCTTGAGGCACTCTTAGGAAAACTATCCGGCAACTAATTTCATACCACGCTAATGTGGGCAGGAATCGAAACTAATTTAACCTGAGAGCCCTGATTTTTAATCCTGGAAATTAAGTGAATTATAGCCAATACAATATCTTGCCTTGATTCTCAATTTACCTCTTGGATACTAATTAATGCGCTACTAGAATCTGAGCAAATTAAAAACTCTCTTTTTTCCATTTCCTCTACCCATTCTAAAGCCATTAAAATTGCCATTAACTCACCTGTATGCACTGTCAGTTTATCATTTATTATTTTATTTTTCATAAAGTTTAAATCTGGAACAATAAATGATATACCTACTTGATTGTTTACCATTTTTGAGGCATCTGTATGTATTTGAATATATTCTGAATATTCTTTTTTAATACAATTTTCCAATTCATTCTTTCCCAATTATCTTCCCTTTTCCAATAACTTTAAATCAACTTCAGCCTGACCAAAAATCCATGATGGAATAATAGGAATAACAACCACATGACTGATTAGAAATTTATCAATCCCAATGTCATTTACTTTATTTAAAATTATCCATCCAAAACTATTAATTTGCTTTTTTTATTTGTCTTGACAAGTTTGTAGTGTCATATGTGGAGGATGGGCCTCATTATGTCCTTTAATATTTGCCCAATAGATTAAGGCTAATTGTTCCCTCCTGAGCTCCAGCGGCATCTCACCCATCTCAACCTGTGGAGCTGAAACGAGTTGATTTCATCACTCCGCAGCAAAGTCTTAATGCCTGATATTGTATTCTGTCTATCTTTGCCAATAAACTACTTGAAACTGTAATGATGACTTGAGCCACGCTTCTTGAATGCATATTATATCTGGTTTTGGATTTAGATTATTAATGAAGCCTTTAAATTCCTGACCATTTGCTATTAGACTGCAAGCATTCCATTGAATTATGTGATGGTTTGAGATGCCTCAAGTTCAGATGATCCTTCACCCTGTCGCAGTTCATCATGATTTTTTTCCTAAGATCATTGACATTAAAAAAGTTTGTAGCTGCTTTCACTATAATTTTTATTTTTTCAGTTTTATTTCTTGCTTGTTCTGAGCAATTAATGATATATGCAAGAAAATGAATCCATTTTTCTAACGTACTATTACCCTGACTATTGTCTGCCACTGCCTTCCTTTCATAACTTTTATTCAAAGCATTATCATTACTTTTCACCCATTTCACTGCTTCAGCATAAGTAATTCTCTTTTCAGTTTTTACTTTTTGAACTTCAGCTGCCTCTTTCCTTACAGTGCATCCTGAATATGCTGCAGTATGATTTCCTCCACAGTTACAACACTTAACAGGATTATTTCAACACTCACCATAAAGATGTTCGCCTCCACATCTGCCACACCTATGTTTCCCTTTACAAACACTTGCAATATGTCCATATCTTTGGCATTTATAGCATCTGAGCGGTGGTGGAATGTACTGCCTTACATTAAAATTAAAACTCAAGTAGCCAACCATTTCCTTATCAGGCAGAACTCCATCTTTGAAGACCAGTAGTACAAATGTACTGTGCATTTTCTCTCCATTCCTAAAAGCCTGTAGTTGTTTGATGCCTGTAATTTCTCCTCCTTTAATTATTTTTCTTCAGCTCCTCCAAATTTTCTCCTACAGGAATTCCTGATATTACACCTTTTACTCCTTTCTCTTCCCCAACAACCTTTCTTTCCAGCACTTACTTTTTACAGACTATTTGTAATTTAAGAGCTTTATTCTTTTCTTCAGCATTTTTACAAATGATAAGCAGACTTCCATCTCTTAAGACTTTAGCTATCTCTACTTCTCCAATAGCTCTCTTAAGTTCATTTGACAGACTAATAGGGCTTACTCCAAACATATCCGGTCCAATTTTCATTTTAGTATAACTTTAAACTCTTGGATCATTGCTTTCTTCCTTATTTCAGCTGTTTCTTCCTCATCCTCAAGAGATCTTTTCCCAGTATTCCCTTTTTTGCCTTATCTTCCCTCCCTCCCCCTCCAGTGTTTTTCAACCTTTTTTGAGCCAAGGTACACTGTTTTAATTTTAAAAATCACAAGGCACACCACCAACCAAAAATGTAAAGAAAGATACTCTGTAGCCGCCTATATTACATATATATTCATTCTTATCAAAGTGTCTTGAATAGGAATCAAACACAAAAAAATTATTTTTATTGTATTTTACATTTCTTATTTCAAATTGCACTTAACATGTCCACTTCAAAAATACACCTGAACAGTGCCACAACACTGTTGTGTGATGCATGAATGTAGTAACGTCCATGCATCACTAATTCTCTTGTTTTAATATAAAATCCTCTGTACCTACTGCCATCTAGTGCTAATAAAATTACATGATTACGCCGCTAATCACTACTACAGCAAAGACACTCAAAGATGACATTATTTGCAGATAATTAATTTTCAAAAAAATCTTTTAAGACCAATTACCATATTTTCCGGACTATGAGCGCACCATACTATAAACCTCACCTTCAAATTTTTTGGATCAATGGTCCTCAACTTAGAAGCTGCATCATATGAGTTTGAAAACATTTCTCCGTCGTGCCTGCTGCTAGCATGTGCTTGATCTAAATGAAATTTGATTTCCAATTTTGACTTCCAATGATTCATTTCCTGCTAAAGAGCCCCCTGGTGGTTGAAGAAAAATCCACAGAAAAGCCACATGTTCAAAGTGTAGAAAAAAAGTAGCAGCTGTTAAGGAAGAGATTCTCTGAATTAATTAATTTTGGAAAAAGTTTGGCTCTCTCTCTTCCTTTATGATCCCGGGTCCTCTCGCGACGGCCACGTGTAGTCACTCACAAGAAAACAGCAATGCGTGTTGACGTCACAGAATTACAGAGTTTAATCCAATATAAGACAATGCATAAAATTACAACATAAACTGCAGAACAACGGAGACATACATTCATTTACCTGACATAAATGGAAAGAAGAAGAAGGAAAGAAAGAAAGAAAGAAAAGCCGTCCAAAGACATCTTTGGAGAATTGCAAGAGCAAATCTAATTTGTTACTCCTGTGTAGAAAGTTTTATAGTGAAGGCGTATTCTTATCTTTAATTTATTCAAATAAGGCATATCTTTGCTCATCCAACCAGGAGCTATCTCTGACCCTTTGTCTGAAGCCAGGAACCCCTGTTGTGTTTACGGCTTTTCACAGATGAGTGTGAAAAGCTACAACTTCCACTGTATTGTTTTCCCAAGCAGAGAACAGGCAGTTCAAACGATCCTAGCAAACCATCTGCTGTAACTACAGGTAAAATAAAGGTCAAAAAGCCAGAATACGTTACTGATTTTAAAACCACAATTAGGCCATTTGAATCAAGACATGTTAAGTTTTAAAACTAACTTATTTTAATTTTATTTTCTTAACACAGCTTATAGTCTGGAAAATACGGCAGGTGAAATTGGATAATTTCCACGGCACACCTGAGATTACTTACGGTACACTAGTGTGCCGCGGCACAGTGGTTGAAAAACACCACCATAGAGCACCCTGTATCTCATCCTCCGAATTTCTCCCACTACTACTTGCCATCTGATCCACTCACAACCCGGATTATGCCAAAAACCATCTCTGGCTTAATTTAGCAAATGCCAGTTAACTCTTAATCAAAAACCGCGTTCTCTCTCCCGACTCGCTTCCCCAGGCGTGTTCACCAGATGTCAAACTTCGGGTCCGTTTGCAAAAGCCGTCTCGCCAGAATCCTTAGTGTCAGCCCTCCTCAGAGCATTGTCCGTGGAGCTAAAGGAGATTATACGGGGACTTGATTACACACAGATGGATTATATTTATCATCAGTCATTTAGGACAACATTGGATCATTCAGAGATCTTCATTGAACTTCTGGAGTGAGTTTGCTGCACTGAAAGTAAAGGGGCCGAATAATACCCCAGATAGCACAGAATGATTGAAACAACATTGAATCAATGTCAGCCAGAAACATTGAATCAACGTTGAACGCTGACATNCCTAACCCGCCTCTAGAGGCCTAACTAGAAAAACCGGAGTCCGGAGCAAAGGCCCCGATCGCGCCTGGGGGTCGGGGTTGTTTTTCGGGGGGTTTGTCTATGTAAAACGGGGCTGGGAAACGCCTCCGGCTATCCGGGCCGGGGAACGGGACCCCTTAACGAGCCCGGCTCTACGGGCCGGGGAACGGGACCCCTTAACGAGCCCCGATAACGGGACCCGATAACGGGACCCGATAACGGGACCCGATAACGGGGCCGGGGGGGGGGTTCAGTTCGAGATCGGGGGTGGGACTTCGGTCGTCCGGATGTTACATAGCTTAAATCGTCAATTAGGGGGCCGGCCCCTTCCGCCCGGCGGCCATATTTAGGGATGAGAGTTAGCACCAGTTTCTCTCATTTGCTATCGGATCGTTGCACAGATATGACTGGAGCAAAGTATAGAAGCACCTGCCCTGTCTGCAGGTACACCGGATACAGGCTGCGCCAACACCTCGACGACGTTCACCGCGTCAGGAACGGAAAGGAGCGTAAGCTCCTGCTAGCCTTTGCTAGCGGTAGGTTTTCCGTGAACGGCATGGCGTGCTCCATCGACGGATGTCAGTACCAGGGGCCTCGGGTCGCCGAACACCTGCAGAACGCCCATCGAGACCTGAGCAGGCGGAGAAAGGCTCGGGTGCTGAGGAGGCTTCAGTGGCGTCGGTTCGTGCAGCAGGTACGCCGCCTCAGGGCTTCCAACCCCAGACCACCGCTCGCGACCGACCTGGACATGAGTGGCGAAGAGGAGGGGGAGAGCCGGCCGAGGTGCGAGGACCACGGTCAGCCGACCTCCTCCCCCGCACACACAGACCAGACGGCCGCGGTGGTAGACGAGGGGCGCAGGACGGAAACCGGGACTACGGACGTCCTGAGGGCGGGCGTGCCTGGCACTTCGACGGCGCCACTTGGTTCGAGCTCGGACGTGGGGGGACGCACACCGATCCCGCTTCCCTGGCGACCGACGCCAGCAGCCCCTCCAACGCTGCTGGTCATGCCTTGGCGGGAGACGGCGGACAAAGCGCAGGGCTCCTCTCCGCAGACGACGAGGAGGACCGACGACCAGCGCCCACGGGCAGCTCCGGGTGGAGGCTGCCCGCGGGGACGACTGGCCGCGGAACCCCACCCCGTCCACGACGGCCTCCCTGGGTTTCCACCAAGCACAGCGCAGGGCTCCTCTCCGCAGACAGGGACCGACGGCCGGCCACGACGGGCAGCTCCGGGTGGAAGCTGTCCGACGGAACGACCGAACGGGCACCACGACCGCGGCGGCCTCCCTGCGCCGGCCGGTTTCATCGAGGCTACGCGCACGGCCCAGGGCTCCTCTCCGCCGAGCGGGAGACACGGGCACAGCCGGAGGGCAACTGCGGGTGGCAGTTGTCCCCCGAGACAGGACCCGGCTCCACAGAACGACGACGGCCTCCCTGCACCGTACGCGTCACCACCCAGCTGGCCTGACGTGCCCGAGGACGAAACCCCCCCCTCGTCACCCACTTGGTCGCTTCCGTGTGGTCAACCGAACCGGACCGTCATCACCATCAGCAGCAGCAGCAGCGACAGTTCTCCGGAGAGTTCGCTGCCAGACGGTCAACCAACGGGAGCGGCGGCGGCGGATTTGAGGGAGGAGGAGACGCACCGGACAGCCGACAGACCGGTGGGTGGAACGTCCGTTACCTTACCGGAGACGATCGGGTGCTACCTGGACGAGTTCTCAGACTTCCTCATGTCTGTCGGACTCTCCAGAAAGCATAAAGAGAACACGGTTTCAAAGGTTGGCCGTGTGCAGGCTTTCCTGACACACATGGCGGGCGGAAAGACTGAATTGAGCTCATGGCTCTTTCTCCACGATCCGGTGCGTGCCGTGGAGTGGCCATGCAGGTTACTGCAGGAAGGGAAAGCCGTCACCACGGTTAAGGTGTACCTGACAAACACGAGTCAGTTTGTCACGTACTTTACCGAGACCCCGCCGGCAGAGTCCGCCCTGGGAACGAGCCAGCTCATCGCGCTCTCCAGAGCCATTAGGGCCGCAACACATAAGATTTCTGCCGGGGTAGTCCTGCGTCAACTGCATGTTAAGCACCAGAAGGTAATCCGTGCCGTAACACCGGGGGTCCTCCACAGATGTGTGTCTGCGACAAAGGAGCTCATACCCGGGCTATTGCAATCGCTTTCCAAGAAGAGCTGCGACGCTACGCAAAGGCACCTGTTTATCGGTGCCTTCTCCCTCTTGATTACGTGTCTCTACGGCCACAGAGCAGGCGTAATGACACATCTGAGGGTGGAGGAACTGGATGAGGCGAAGCGGGAGTTCAATCCAGGCGACCCGGGATATGTGCTGAACGTGAGTGTCACACACAACACACACCCTGTCACAGTTTGCGTTCCCTTACCGGATCTCACCCTCTGCTCTCTTCCAGATAAAACACCACAAAACCAACCGTGCCTTCGGGCACGCGCAGGTTTTTCTCACAGCGGAGGAATTCCGTTGGCTGGAGGCCTGGATGCAGATACGAGCCAGGCTCCAGCCGACATGCGATCTGGTGTTCTTCAACACCAACGGAGGGATGATTGAAAAGCTGAGCAAGTTCACCAGATCTGCGTGGCGGGAGCTGGGGATGCCAGGAAGCCCGTCCCTAACAGACCTGAGAACCGCCGTTGCAACGATGGTGAGTGGATCAACATTCAAAACCACCATGATCCATCACCTGGAAACCTAACCCTTCTCCTGCACTCCCCCCCCCAGGCCAGAGACAGTCAGACCAGCGAGGTGAGGAAGGAGATGGCCAGGCTGATGTGTCACGACACATCCACCGCAGACAGATTCTACGCCCTCCATCTGAGCGCCAGGCAGCTGGCAGCACTGAGGCAAAAGTTTGACAGAGCCAGGGAATGCCCGCAGTGAAACACGGCCACAATAAAAACGTTAAACCCGGCTGAACTCTCTCCCTTCTTTGTCGCATCACACGTTCGCACCACAGACACCAGGCTCGGAGGAGCCCTGGGCCTGACCTCAGACTAGCACGCCACCGGGTCCCATCCTCGAACCCCCCCCGCCCCGCTCCAGAGAAGGGGGCGGACGGATCTAGGTGGCCCGGTGGCATGGCGCACAGAGAAGCAGCGAGAGGGCCAAGTAAACGCTTCGTTCTGTGGGGGGGTATGCGACCGGCTTCCGGGCATACTCCGGCTGCTGCCTCGCTCCTGTTACACACTGCTGCTTCACTGTCCGCGCTCCTTCAGGCCTTCCTTGGATGAATTGACAAAACCGGATAGGATAACCGGTTCCACGGAGCTCCAGGGGCCATCAGACCTCCATCAGGGGCACCTCCTGCGAGCGGAGCCCGCTTTTGGTGTCCCTGAGTCGGCCTGCGGTCCCTGGAGAAACGCACCTGACTTCCACGGAGCTCCAGGGGCCATCAGACCTCCATCAGGGGCACCTCCTGCGAGCGGAGCCCGCTTTTGGTGTCCCTGAGTCGGCCTGCGGTCCCTGGAGAAACGCACCTGACTTCCACGGAGCTCCAGGGGCCATCAGACCTCCATCAGGGGCACCTCCTGCGAGCGGAGCCCGCTTTTGGTGTCCCTGAGTCGGCCTGCGGTCCCTGGAGAAACGCACCTGACTTCCACGGAGCTCCAGGGGCCATCAGACCTCCATCAGGGGCACCT
>NW_015115270.1:47214-47574 GCF_001443285.1 Poecilia latipinna | reverse complement strand
GACCAGTGTAGGACGGCTGGGACAGACGGGTCGTCTGGGTCTCGCTACCGATGGGGCGACCGCGGGCTGGAGCTGCAGAGCGGAGGGGGCCCCCGGAACGTCCGTGCCCGGGTCTAGAGGCGAGCCTGCAAGGCTGGAGGAACCCTCCACCGAAGCGCCGGTTGCCAGAGCATCCGGGGCCGGCGGGAGCCCTCCATGGCAGGCCACAAGTGCTTGATCGGTCGGATGGTGTGTGTAAATGTGTGTGGGGAGACATCCGCCGGAGCTCCAGACCTCCGAGCGGGTCACCTAGGCTGGTTCAGCCCGCTGTCGGTGCTCTGTCTTCGGCCTGGGTCCATGGAGACCCCCCCCGCTTTTATT
>NW_015115270.1:21731-39231 GCF_001443285.1 Poecilia latipinna | reverse complement strand
GGGGTACTGTCGCTCTTTTTTAAGAAAATGTTTAAAATCATTCCTGAAAACAAAACCCATTGATGTATCCCCCCTGTTACCGTTTGTTACTACATTTTCCTCACCATCAACTAAATTAGTTAGGACAATCAAGAACAATTTCCAAAAGCTGGTTCAGCAAACCCAAATGTTAAAAGATCATAGAGTCATTGGAGCATTCAGACGAAATAAAAGTCTTAGGGATTATCTAATTAAGGCTAAAATTCCACCTTACTCTCAATCCAGAACCAGAAGTAGAGAACAGTTTTTTAAGCATCTCAAATGGTTGCGCAGTTTCTCCAATAAAAACATTTTCTTATCAAAATATGAGGGAAATCTACATACAAAAAATTGTGTTTATCTTATAACTTGCAAAAAATGTGGAAGACAATATGTAGGAGAAACTAGAAATACCCTACTGGTAAGATTTTTTCAATATAAATACAATATCCTTAGACGGAGAAAGACTCAAACACATTTAGTAAAACATTTCATCTCCCATGGTTGGGATTCAGTTTCTGCCACTGTAATCCAAGCTGATCTCAGATGGACGGTGAGGGAACGGAGAAAAATTGAAAAACTCTGGATCTCAAAATTAGACACCAGATATCCTAGAGGTCTTAATGAAAAATTTGGTTGATATTTCTTAGTGCTTTGGAGGATCTTCCTTATTCCTAACTACATGCTATCCCCAAGTACTTGTAATTTTAGATTTTTTAACCTTTCCAATTATTAAATTCTAACCCTAACCATTGGATTCCCCTTGCCTCATCCTAACCAACCCTTGTTTATAAGATGAAACCCTAAATGTTTTAACCCCTTATACGTTCATAATTCTGAAGAAAAATAATAAAAAAGGAAAAAAATGTTTTGAAAAAAATAAAACTCCATGGCAGTTTGAGTCCGGACTCAGAGAACAGGAACAGTGATGGACTGTGCATTATAAATTCTGTCGCCTATGGTGACAGAATTTAAATTTTGTTTCCCCTAACCTCTCGAGGATCCTGAGATTGCCCGCCATACCAGCCCAGGACCCGCTGAGAAGGACCAGGTCATCGGCGTAGGCGAGAGCTGTAATCCTCTGGCCGGAGAGGGTGAAACCAGAGCCCCTTTGGTCCAGGAATGTAAGAAGGGGGTCCAAGCAGAGGTTGAATATCAAGGGGGACAACGGGTTACCCTGCTTAACTCCAACCTTCAGTTGGATTGCCCGGGTCCGACCCCTCTTAGTGAGCACCCTAGAGCTGGATTGCCTGTATGCGTCACTGATGAGGTCACAGATGCCGGCGTCGACCTTCCTCCTCACCAGCACCTCCCTGATGTGTTTGTGTGACACCGAGTCAAAAGCCCGCGCCAGGTCAAGGAAGACCACGGCGAGGGTCTCCTTGTGGCGCACCGCTCTCCGTATCACACCATCCAACACCATCAGGTTGGTGCTGCAGCCTTCACCCCTCATGAAGCCCTTCTGTGACGGGTGGTTGGGGCAAGCCTCGCCCAGCCTGTCACATACGATTTTGGAAAAGAGCCTCAGGATGGAGGAGCTCAGAGTGATGGGTCTCCAGTTGTCAATCCCCTTCAGCTCCACCTGGTCTGAGCTCTTTGGAACCAGTGTTGTGCGGCTACACTCAAGGGGCTTGGGGAGTTTGCTGTTATACAGGATGGTATTGTACAGGCAAGCCAGCAGTTTTCCATCCTTGTCCCATCTTAGCAGGTGGGGCTTCCTAAGGCCATCTGGACCAGGCGCACTCTTACCCTTGGACCCTCTGAGGGCCGCCATGACTTCGTTGGGGGTGATTGCCATCAGTAGGGGTTCGTTGTCTGCCTCAGGTAGGGTACCAAACACACCCAGCTCCACGTACCTGTCCTCCTTTTCCCACAGCTCGCTATAAGTTTTCTCTATCCTTTTCAAGGGGATGTTGCACGAGGCGGCTACTTTACCATCCAGAATTAGTGAAGCCGCAGCTGCCATGTTGTTCGTATACAGGTTCTGGATGGTCCGAAAGCTGCACCTCGTGTTGACCCTGGCCCCACGGAGTCTACGAGGTTTCCAGGGCTTCCTTGTGTATATTTTGTTAGAGCGCCTCATCTGCCTTATGTAGAATGACAGGGTCCTGTTGACCAGGGCCGGAGAAGACTTGAGGGGGTGGAGACCCCCAGGGGGGACGTCCTCATCTCTAATTGACCTCTCCAAGCAGCTCTTTAAGGTTCTCACTGGCCGCAGTCCCAGCTTGCTCTTAGGTGGAGGGAGGGGGGAGAAAAGGCCCTCAAAGCCACTGGTATGATCACCTCCTGGTTCCCCTGCTCGTGGTTCCCTGCTGGCGCTCCCATGTTTTTTAGCGTGTATGGAGAGGCCTCTTTTAGTCGAAAAACTAAATGAGCAGACCCCACACACAAAGGTGCGATTGGCTGTAGGGCGGACACGGCAGCCGGTACCGCATTTAGCCGCATGGCAGGCGGCACTCAAAAGGCCTGGCTTCAAGCTGTTGCATTTTAGGCAAAACCAGTTGATTTTCCTCGCCTGGTGTTTCTTGAGAAAATGAGCGAAGCCAACTTTGGCCGTCTTTAGGGGAACGCAGCAGAGAGGGCAGGGCAGTTCTCTCCAGGGCGCTCCCAGCCCTACTGTTACTGTTGAGGGGAGCCTGGAGCCAGAGCCGAGAGCTCTCCTCCAGTCCCTGTCAGGACTTAGAAATGTAACGTTTCCCGCTGACCGGGGGGCCGAGGAGGGAGCCGGCCCTGCTGATGAGGTGCTGGCTGGGTATGCCATCAGGAGAGGAGCGCGGTCAAGATCGCTCACTCACAGAACGACAGGGCGAGCGAGGGGACGTCGGTCCCTAGTACAGCCAGACAGGACGTGAATTAGCACCTCCACGAGCCCTGAAGAGCAGGGGGAGGCGCTCAGGTTAGCCAAGCTGTGGGAAGCAGAGAGGCCCTCCCAATCAGTCGACGTGGCAGTAGTGGTGGAGTGAGGGTGAGTCAGTTAAATCGCGTGGAGGGACCACCAGGACGGCGGCCCGTGTAGAATGGCGCACGAGGCTGTCGAACACGTCAAGAAAGAGAAAGGTCTCAGTGTTTCCACAGGACTTACACCTTCAGCTGCTCAGTGATCAACTGGTTTAAACCAGTTGCTCAGCCTCAATAAGTGTTCCGTTGCCGTGGCAACTGGGTGTTGCCGGGGCAGAGTGAGTTAAGGGCAGATTAGTCCACCATGTGCGACACCCCATAGGTTCTGAAGGGAGACGAAACCAACGTATCATTATTACCCAACGGGGGTTGTTGAAGAGAGATAAATAAATGAATAAATAAATAAATAAATAAATAAACTGTTTGAGGCCTGCTCAAGGTAGGTCGCCATACTGGGTAATCCCGTAATACGTGTCTACGAATCGATCACAGGGACTATGGCGCAGAGGGAATTGAGACGAGAGCTAGGTTCAGTGACACTCAGGGCGTGAGGGCGACACTGTAACAGGACCTAGGTATGTTACGCCCCATCACCATGTGTAAAGTGCTTTTAGTAGGAAGACACTGGCCTTAAATAAATAGGGAGAGACATGTTACCCGGGCAGGCCAGAGGGGCGGTTCTTGTGAGAGTTATACCAACCTATAGCTCAAATTTAAGCGCAGGTTGGATTGGAGCGAATATCTGTTCGTTACAACCTGGCGGGTCGTAACAAACGTGACTGGTTGCATAACTACTGGGTCATTAGAGTAAAATGAGGTTATGGGAGTAGCCTGGTACACCTCTAACTAGATTAATTGTCAGTAGAAGAGGAATTGTCAGTTGTGAGTTTATTACCGTGGCTCAATGTTAGTCAAGTGTTTAATTTGCAGATGTATGACTATTACATAACATCCTTTAGTTTACTTGTGATTAAGTGTTAGTCTAGTTATAAGGTGTTCCTTACCGAGACACTCTAGTGCATACCCGACGTGTTATCCATTACCGCTATCCTAATTTTATGATAATATATTTAGATTGGATAAAGAATTACATGATCATTTGATTCTCAATGAAATGGTCAGACTCTTCTATATTATGGTTGTGTTGTTCACAATTCGATGATTTGACACAAACTACGAACAGGAATGGATTTTGAGAGTTGTGTTCGTGTTGCGGTAATAAATGATTTTACAGCAGATAATAAATTTGCTATTAGTGACAACCCTTAGTTGGTACCTTCTCCATTGTGGAGAAATGTTGGTGGTATCAAATTTCATTATTGAATTATGTTACAGTAGTGATTTTGTACTTCAAAGTCAGTCTGAAGTGTCTAGGGATACCCCCTTTTAGAGATAATAATTATTGTATTCCATACTTTAGAAGAATTGACCTGTTCATGGTTTCTTAATTGTGCTGGTCATGTGGTGTAACCTGATGGAAAGCAGGTTTATTGAGTTGAAAAAGGGTACCTGGCATCTAACGCACAAGAGTTGACCCCTGACACTGCACCCTTAATTAACGAGTATCTGTTTATGACATATTAGGTGGGATGGCGAAGACGAGTAGAGGTCAACTCCATTGCACATGGAGTTTGAGAGGCTGAAGGGGGTGAGGACTCTCATAATTGACAGAAAAATAAAGTAAATTTAGAAACTTTGTTTCCAAGTACCCTAAATGGATGGAAATTTGTAAATAGCTGTTAATTGCATCACGGATGACCCATCATTTGTAGACTAATCACGGTCGCACCACCTGACATAAAGAAACCACAGTCAAATCATATTGATGGAAAGATCACTGAGGAGGTCCAATATGGAAGAGAGATTATGACCCGATTTTGTCTTTTGCAGACTCAACCTTCCGTCCTGACAGGATACCAAGGAGCAGGAAAGAGTGCCAAAAGACCAGAGGAGATCGTTGAACCAACCTGCCAGAATGGAAGGGCAAGCTGGAGCCCCCGCCGCTTGGCCAGGGCTGCTTCAAGCCAACGGACCCCCACAAGACCTGCGATAATTCACAGTAGGTGTGAGGACTGTGATTACAGCCACACAAAATTTGATAACGTTAACTATTATCACATATAACAGGTTTACAATAATCATTTCTAATGTTTGGCATAAACAACCACCAACCAACAATTCCCAAATGCTTCAGACCAATCCCTGAGTCAGAAACTCGTAGCCGCAAGCACCCTAGTGATTAATATTCAAGCATGTAAGCTACTATTTGATTTTATTATAACACTATGTTTGCCTTGTATTTAAAGAAGTTACGTTTTAGTGAGGCAGATTGTTTCCCTATTAGTAGAGATTAAACATGAAAGTGTGATTTGGTGTAACCAGGTATTGCATAGTGTGACTGTTGTAATGATACATTTGTGTGTTTGAGAAGCAGTTCCGATTTCGAGATTTAAATACAAGACAATGCTCTGTGTTATTGTTACCATAGTAGATTGTGTTTAGTATTTAATATTGTTTGGTATTTTCCATATTTGAGCATAATGTGACATGCAACACTATGGGAATAATTACCGTATGTATTAGTCATAAACTGTTTCATCTGTTAAACCAGATCCTACTGCCATCAAGCTGGGCTGTGATGGAGAACCAAGAATGGTCCAGACACAAGACCAGAACGTTCGGGAAGAGGTTCGAATCAGCATGTTGAAACATTCAAAGAAAAGAACTGAGCCACATGTTGTATGGGCACCGGAGCCCGAGCGGCCAGGCCCCACGAGGCTCCAATTAAACAGCTAAGACTGGGCAGAGCTAATAAATGCCTTATTGTAACAACCGCAGTTGAAACGGGTGTTGTCATTGTTTGCTTCAGCATCAAGGCATTAATGGCTGGCAGTGTGAACTCTAATCGACCACAGATATTCAAGATCTATTAGTATAATTTACGCCTCAAGCTAGAGAATGACAATCAAGAACAGTATTAGTGCGTGACAATGGTCGGCTTGCAAGAGCGGTTAAGGGGTTGATGGTTCGATCAGAGCGCCTTGATCCAGGTCCAACGTGATGGTTATGAGTCAATTAACTTGCTCTATTTAGAACCTAACTCGTCATATCAGGTTCAGTTAGAGCAGTTAAGGGAGGCCTTAGGATGTGATATAGGATGATCCAGGCTGAGAGAAATCAGATCTGGGAAGGCTGGTTATTACATAGGACAGGAGCAGCAATAGAAGAACGCTCGTTCTCCTTCCTCATAATTTGAGTACAAGGAACGGTCAGTAGTAACCGATAATTAAACCATGAAGTTCAGGACACAGACCGAAAATTTGAAAGATCATAAAGATAAGGGGTAGCCAGGTCACTGAAGGCATCGAAGTTTAGCAAAAGAATCTTGGAATCCATATGGTGAAGGATAGGCAGTCAGTGTAAAGATGCCAGGGTTGGCATAAGTGGTCATGTTTCCTGGTCCTGTGAGGGGTTGAGCAACTGCATTCAGGATCATTTGGGGTCATTGGATATATAATTTGTCCGTACCTCTACGTAAGGCGTTGCAGTAATCCAGACGAGTTGTTGTGAAGGCAAGAGCAAGTCCTTCAAATTCATTAAGAATAGAAGTGAGAATTAACTTTGCCAGGGCCAAGGGTGGCAAAAATTTGATTAACGACAGAATTAACATTTTATCTAGTATTAAAAGCTGCCACCAGAGAAGTTAGGATGCCTAGCAGAGGTCTTATAAACCGAGCCAAAGAACCAAGAATCCGATATGAATTTGTAGTCTGAGGTTTTGACCAAATAATAGAACTTTAGTTGTATTGTCATACAGGTGAGTAGTTATAGAGCCTTAATTATATGCAATGATTGACAGTATGAGACAACAATCCAGACAGAGGCTGATTAGACTGCGTGAAGTCGATCAAAGGAGTAAAATAGTCTATTAGGATTATGTCATTCATGGTTACTATTACTCACTAACCTACATAATAGAGACAGTGGACCAGAGCAATAACAGCAGGAGAGTGGGTCGTGTGAACCGCCTTCCAGAAGGGATCAAAGACCAACAAGGAGCAGGTATTTAATGGTCCATCCGTTCTTTTAAAGCGCGGCCGATGGGATAATAAAACCATTAACTCCTGGGAGGCATCTGCGGTCGTGAAACGGAGACACAGGCAATTCCATGGCCAAAATCAATTGAAACAGGGCATCACAGCGAGTGGGATTTAATGGAGAAATTATTAGATTACATAAGAAATAGGAGGCTCAGGTAATCCCAACAATACTTGATACCTAGTGGACCTGTGGGCCACAAGGAACCGCCTAGAATAGCTTAGTCACCAGGGGAGGTTGTCAAGGAGGCTGCTGACTGTTGACGTTGTGACTACACAGCGTGTCAACATGGAGAACCGGGCTCGTCTCTACAGCAAGACGTGAGGATTAAGGAGCACGATCTCCATTCGTAGGTAACAACCCTGGGTGGAGGAGCAGTGACGCTGAACCCATCAAGCAGCCAAAGTTAACGGGGAGACCATCCGGCAGAATATAAGATAACCAGTTGGTTAAATAAGCCTTTATTAAAACTCTATGAATTTTCCTTAAACTTGATTATGCAGTCTGAGAGTTAATTCATCGATTATAAACTCGGACTTTTAAAGATAAAGTAACTCAAGGTCGAACTGGTTATTGAAGATGAACTGAGTCGATTGGACTGGCTTGGGGGTGGGTGTTGATGCTGTTCTTATTATAGTGGGATATTCCACAATTTTCGCTCAAGGGATTAGTCGGTTAACATCTCGTCTAAGTTGCTTTGGAGCTGAGCTCCCATGTATTCAACTGGAGCTAAAGGTTTCCTAATAGCAAAGAGCCGTCAGGGAGACCTGGCGAGGACAGGTGTGAAGTTACAGGACAAGTCAAGCTCAACCGACTAACCATGCTGGAAGTTATAGCCCAACAATAACGGTAAATGAAACATCCTTAGAACTAATTACGCAGGTGACAACGAGACCCAACAGCAGAGTCAGGCGACAACAGGAAAAATTTGGTTGTGCAGGTTGTTACTGTGTCCTGCTCCAAATCTACTTTCTTAAAATCACAAGAATCAAGATCAGACAGAGGAGAGCCATGTGACAGGAGGATCGGGCTACCCGAAGAAAGGGGGAAGCCTCCAGCCTGTAGCGAACAAAAAGCAGTCCAGAGTGTTCCTTCGGGAGCATTAAAGATTTAATGAATAAAGTCAAAAATTTAGAGTAGTTGGATAAAAACCCAGAGCAGAGTACTTGATCCATAACGATAACTTGTGATTAAATCAATAAAGATATTGGTTTCACCAGTGATTGATGGATGCCTGACCTCAAGGATAATTACACCTACTTTTAAACCCAGTGGAAAGTTTCGTAGGTTCCTTATAGTCAAAACTGGAACAACACCCTTGGGATAAGCCCAGGTCACTAAAACCAATCAGGTTCAGTAACAGGAGCAAATTGTAGAAAGAGAAAGAGCGATCGTTGACAGGTGTGCTCCATGAGGCAGGCTGAATGAGGCCAGTTCAATCTGACAAGATCACAGGGGGAAGAAAGGGGGACATCAGGGAGCAGAGGTCATTAGGAACCAGGCTAGTCTTTCCGTGCCCAGCCCAAACAGAGAGCCATCTATATTCCCATCTGTAGTAATACTCCGGAGTTAGAGGTTTCCAGACCCGTTAGATGGGGAGCTAGGAGCAGCGTTGCCCTCCTCCCAGAGAGGGAAGCAGAGAGAAAGAGGGAAGGGGGGGGAAGTTGTGCAGCAACAGGTGCGACAGGTTGGGAGGCATGTTTGTTGAGTTAACTGAGTGTCCAGCATCTAGAGCCAAATGCTAATCCCTACCACAGTATCTTTGATTGGAAGGACTTATTAATAACACATTCGATGAGGTGGTGAGGACCAATATAGGCCAAACTAACTACATATGGAATATGATGGTTTATTAGGGTGAGGACTCTCATAACTGGCAGGAAAAATAGAAATAAATACGGAAAGTTTCTAAGCATTTCAGGTAGGTGAAAACCCATAAGACAGGAGTCTAGCGCCTTAGCAGAAGGATGCAAGGGAGCATTTAAAAGTGGCAGTATCAATAATCAACTTAAACAGGTGAGGACCCTGGGCTTGTGGAATCGTATGAGCTAAAAAAAAAAAAAAAAACCTGTTATTCTAATGCAGTTGGAGGTCACTGCAAATGAAGGCCAGAGAGGGAAGTGTCAGTCGTTATTTACCATTATTTATTGTATTATTATCACTCATTGTTTCCACTTTATCTTCATTCAGGTCTGCCCAGATACGAGTCACACAGAGTGGCCGAGATGCTTACTGATTGGTTGCTACCAACATGTGGCAAGTTTGAGGACATAGGAGAAAAGAATTTCGTGTAGTCTTCATTCATTTTGATCATGAAACGTGACGAATTGTAGCTTACAAAGTTACCAGTAACGTTGTGAGACATTAACTGATTTTGTTTTGGAGTAAATGTAAAACAAAATCCGTGTAATAGTACTACTTATGGAAAGTTGGAGGTCTCAAACGTCCCATAGAACTTGAACTCAATCTTACTCCTACGGCCTTGGTTACTTTGAGTGGGGGAGGAGTATATGCTCGCTCAGAGCATGCGCAGACTTCTGAGGGTTGAGAAGAGGATGGCGGCTTGTAAACATTGTCGCTAATAGGTAGAGCTAACACTCCCTAATACAAACTCCATGGTCATCACCCTACTCCGGATCGGCCCAGTAACACCGGAGATGCGGATTGTAAACAAAGGAGTCCTCCCTAAGTTATTTCCAGGGACTACTAGGATAATCAGCCTGAGGAGCGAATTTATGGCGACGAGTGAGCAGACCGGAGTCTGTACACTTCCGCTGCAAGCAAACAAGCACAGTCCCACCACCGCCCCAGCCCCCCACAAGAAGCTCGCTAAGGTAAAAAACGACATAACACGGAAACACGGTCGTATTTCTGAGCTACCACTTTGAACCTGAACGGTTAGCTGAATCGGATCACCGATGCCAAGCTGCGCTACTGCTTAGCCATGACGCTAGTTGTGCTCCGTCATGCTTCGGAAGCTAGAACCCGAACCGCAGCCTCCCCCTGATGCTATCTAAATTCTTTAAGCCAAGTCCTGCAATCTGGGAGTTAATCCCGTAGATTATAGACTTGGGCCTGTAATGATAAGAATAATTAAAAAATCAAACTGATTATTGAAGGTGAATTGATCAAGTTAAGCTGGATTTGGAAGTGGGTGTAAACGCTGTTCATATTCTAGTAGGATAATCCCTCAAATCTAGCTCGAGGGTTAGCTGGAAAACACCTCATACCAGTTGCCTTAAGCTAGCCACCCTTGCATTATGTCAGCAAGCGGAGAAACCGGGTTTCTGATAATAGAAAGCCATCAGGGAAACCTGGCGAGGACAGGTATGAGTTTGCTACCTTAGAGGCCAGGATGACTTTAAGGGGGGAGGGGAGGGGAGGGGAAACAGGTTAAGGGCAGAACAGAGCATAATTGGCTTGGGAGCTGTGTCACTTTAATGCTTAAACATTAAACAGTAGATGTTGAGAACATAGCTATTGGTGAAAAGCCATGATAGGAATTAGTCTTTGGTATGGTAGTTCATAGTGGGACTTTGTATCAGGACAATGCTAGGAGATATGCAAATTAAAGATTATTTGTTCGTTTATAATCGACTCAGCATCAGCATGAGAGTGCAGTGCAGGATCAAACTTAGGTTCCATGCCTCATAACATAGGAGGACTGATTGACTCCACCTTAAAAACCTCTGTCGTTCCCCAAGCCGAAAGTCAGTCCCATACCAGCCACAATGTCCTGGTGGGGGATACGTGAAGATCTCCAGGAGAGGAGGGATGAAATCCAGGGAGACGGCACGGCGAGACACGGAGCAGAAACATATCCGATGTTAAATTCACAACTCAGGTACTCAGGACTGTTGGGAACTGGAGCAAGACTCCCCGGTGTTTAGTCATTGAGATCAGGATTATAACATTACAGAAATTATGAGCTGCGTAGGGAACAGGCCTCATGCTATTAACAATTTACAAGTTGGATAATAAAACACCATTGTGACAGTGCTGGAGAAACTAGGGCCCAGCAACCCGGCGGCACAATGGGATTTGAACTACATGTCTGACTTGACATCTAATCGCCTCCACAGGCCACACAGAACAGGAGCATAACAGTCAGGTATATAATGTCCATAACAGCAGACAGTTCAAATGCCAGCCAAGCCCCGATCCGTGGCATCAGAGAGCTCCACCATGTTGCAGCTTGGCACTCAGTCGCTGCAGTTCCAGAGAGGACACAACCACCAAGAATGGGACACACAGACTGAATCCAGACTGTTGGAGGCAGTTGGTTCCTGCACCACATGATCAGATCCGCCACGTTTACATAGAATCTTTCCCAGAGGGACCCCCCAAAGAAAGGCAGAGACAGCATCTCCACGCAGAACGCCCTCCCTGACATCCCGATAGCAACGAAACCACCACCGTTGAGCCTCGCAACCCGTCCTGCCTGGTCCAGGTCAAGGACCATACGAGCCAGTGGGAGATAGACTGTGCTGGCAGCCAGCGGCAAGCTTGGTGCCGTGACCGCGCGATGAGGACTCCCTCCCCCTCCCCCCAGAGCCACAGTGCGCCCCGTGACCGGGGATCACAAAGGCAATAAAAGAGAAGGGCAGGCAAATGCACCTCCGAGCAGCAGGAGGTTTGTGACTGAAAGCACATCACTGTCTGATCACCTCACGAGTGACCGGAATCAAACCCTCTCCTGTCTTCCTGTGTTATTTGCTGTGTTCAATGGGTGTCAACTCCAACAGACATGAAGGTGGTCAAAACGATGAACACAAACCAAACCACTGGCAGCGATGGAGGACTGAGCCTGTGAGCCCGACAGACAGCAAGACCTCAACCCAGCAGGGCCACCTGTGACTGGGGACAAAGTTGAAGAAGTCATACAAGAGGACCAGCCCAATCCACGGAGAGAGCATGACCAGGATAGCTCCACACTGCAAATCAAGAAGCGGAAGGGCCGTGTAATGCTGCTTATGACATAAGTCCTGAATGTGAATAAAGTGTATGTGAGGTTGTTGAGAAGCAACAAAATGTTCTGCAGTGTCTCAGTTCCAGAAGGCGTGCGTGATCCACCTGTGAGTGCCCACTAGCCTCCCGGGTTTGACCCAGCATTAGCCATCCTGAAGTCAAAAGAAGGAGGAAGGGGCCCGCCCAAACCAGGCTCACCTACAGAAGGAGCCGTCCCCGCAGGATCACAACCGGCCAGAAGGCCGACCAAGAGTGGGGACAGTGGCTCATGAGCAGGCCGCTGGCCGATGTTCAAGAAGGACACTGAAAGTATGAGACCCGGAAAGCTTGAGATATTCAAGACTGCGCTGTCACTCTGCAACGCATCGCAATTGAATGTATTTATATTTCATGCATTAAAAGGATTAACCTGTTTCCTGGCCCACCTCTACAGTATAAATCATGTAGTGTAACCGAGCATGTTTATAAATTAAAATAGAGTATCCAGCATTAGGTGCACTAATGTTAGCCCCCAGCACATCATCCTGTGTTGACAAGTACTTGTTTTTAACATGTAGATGAAATGGTGAAGACGAATGGAGGTCAAATCAATTACACACGGAGTTTGAAGGATTTATTGGGGTGAAGACTCCCATAACTGGTAGAAAATAAGAAATAAGTTCAAGAATGTGTTTCTAAACGTCATAAGTAGGTGGAAATTGATAAACTAGGTGTTAGTGTATCATGGAAAACACCTTATTTGTTAACAAATCGTGGTCGCACCATATGACATTATAGAACCACAGCCAAATTATATTGATGGAAAACCCCTGCAGAGGTCAATATGGATGTGGAGTTATGATTTCTGTATGTACAACATTACAAATGTTTATTAATTGTGGTGGATAAATAGTGAGGTTTTAAATTAGTTTGGTGGGGATCCTAATATATCAATGATCCACCAACACTGACCCCTGTAGAAGCGAGGGTCTCCACAGGAGTAGAAATCATTGTGGATTTCTAGCCTATTTTGTCTCTTGATGAACCAAGAAGGAAAACAGGTCAACAGGAGAGCAGGAGAAATCAATGGCTGGGCCATGGAGAGCCAGCATGAGGATGCGGGGGAGCATCATGGATGTGGCCGCGTCGACAAACAGCGTAAACAATTGAGGTCACTGGGCTTATGGAGTCGTATGAACTAAAGAGCAACCTGTTATTATAGTCCAGTTGGGGATCACTGCAAATGTAGGCCAGAGAGGGAGGTGTCAGTCGTTGTTCACCATTATTATTGTTTTATTATCACTCATTGTTTCCACTTTGTCTACGTTCGGGTCTGCCCGGAGACGAGTCGCACAGAATGGCAGAAATGTCTCTGATTGGTTGCTTCCGACATGAGGTACGTTTGAGGACATAGGAAAAAAGGATTTCTTGTTATGTTCATTCATTTTAATCATGAAACGTAACGAATTGCAATTCACAAAGCTACCAGTAACATTACAGGACATATTTCTGATTTTGTTTCAGAGTAAATGCAAAACAAAATCAGTACAATAACACTACTATTATAAAGTAAGAGGTCTCTAATGTCCCATGGACTTGAACTCGATCCTTCTCCTACGGCCTTTGTTACTTTGAGTGGAGGAGGAGTTTGTGCCCGCTACAGAGCAGGCGCAGACTTCTGAGGGTTTAGAGGATGGCGGCTTGTAAACATTGTCGCTAACGGGTAAAGCTAACGCTGCCTAACACAAAGTCCGTAGTCACCACTCTACTCCGGATGGACCCAATAACACCGGAAATGCGGATTGTAAGGTTAGGATTTGATTTGGTCAGATTGTTTTGCCACTCCTGTTCAATTGAGTTGTTAGTCTGTATGGTTGTGAAGTCTGTGTGGTGACACACCTCACGTTTCTCTCACAAATTATATGGCATAAAGGGTCCTGAACTATCCCTTATGTTATTATTAGTATTGTTATTTACATATTTATTGTTTGTTTGTTGATTTATTAACTTATTTATTTATTAACTTGTTTATTCGTCAACTTATTTATTTGGTAACTTATTGGTAAGTAATAACGCTGTACAAGACGACTGCATACCATGGAAGTTATGCGAACTCGCCAGAACTAGGGCCTTACTAACTGGGCGGGCCTAAAGAACAGAGCAAGTGGTAACGTCACAAAACCAACCTGGGGTAACAGGAGAGATAAGTAGAACAGTAACATTAGATTGCGTGTGAATTAAAATGTGTGTGGTTGGTTACGGAACAGTGAGTTGAACAGATTATCGTTTGGGAACAATGTTAGTGTTAAGGTGAAGCATGAGGCGGTTGGCTCTACCACTCAGTGGTCCGTTATGCTGTCCGGGTGTGCTTCTTGAATATTTTCAGAATCTTAGTAGAGCCCCTTATGGCTGTCACACTGAACAATTTGGCCATCGCCTTGATCCTGGACCTGGGGAGACCCATCTCCCTCAGTACACTAGAGTTGCCTTCATACCATTTACCTCTGGCACCCAGCGGAAAACCAAAGGTCTTGACGTTGGCCAGGCCAAACATGTTGCAGACCACGGGTGCAAACTTTCCATATTTGCTGACCTTGGCCTCGGCTCTACGCCTCAGAGTAGCAGGTTTCATTTCGAAACAGACGGCCACGTCGACCACCAGGCCTTTCCCGTTCTTGAGCATGATCAGATCGGGCACCGCTGTTCCCAGGTGAGGACAGGTAATCCTCTTCTCCTGCTTGACAACCCAGCCAAGGGTTCGACCGATGACCGCCAACATACCACAGATGATATTGTGGTTAGCCATTCTGTTCTTTTTGAAAAATTTGCATTGGCTCACAACATGAATGATGCCCTCCCAGCCCCTGCCACAGGCCCTGCAATTGGTATTACCGCGCCTCCAACGGCTGAGAGTGGTCAAAGTGCCAACCGTGCTGGAGCGGAGCTGGAGAGCCAGAATGTAGTCCGATTCGTGCAATCCCCAGTGGTCGCCCAGCCAGCTGTTGCTAACAGGGTCTTTGGCGAAAGTGGCAAGGCCACGACCCTGACATTTGAGGCCGCACCATCTTTCATATTCAAGGTCCCTCCATCTCTTACCAATCACGATGGGGCTGGTTAGTGTTAGCCTTTCATGGAGACTCCCCCCCCCCCCCCCCCCCCGGTGGCAGCTACCCACCTTTTCTCGATCTCCGACTTAGGGAGCAGTGAGGGGGCTAGAGCTCTGCACTTGACGTCTCCAGATTGGAACATCCTACACCACCTTTTGACCTGGCTTATTGGGATAATCTTTTCCAGCTTGGGCAGCCCCAACCCGCCGTTCACTTTGGCGCTGTAGAAAAGGCCATCGGCGGTCGATTGACTCAGGTGAAGCCAGGATTTAACATTGTTCCTTATTTCAAGGTCTGCTTTCCTCAGGTTCAAAATGCCAGCCAGGCTCATGTCAGCCCCGTATGTTACTCTGGGGATACCGTAAGTCACGAGCATTTTGACTTTTTGGGAGGGTTTGAGGGGGGCCCTGCTGATCTTACGAAGTATGGGTGTGATCTCCTTCACCGGGTTTGAGGGCAGGATACCCCTCTTAGGGTTGACTTGGACCCCCAGGTATTTATACGCCTGGGTCTCATCAACCATTGGGACAGGGGCTGCGCGAATTGTCCACTCTGCGCAGTCGTTCACGACCACGCTCTGCTTGGAGGCATTTAAGTAGAAGCCACCACACTTCTTAATTTTGACCTCGAGGCCGGTGTGATCTAGGAACTTCTCCAGGATCAGGAGGTTCCTAGCCATGCCTGTCCAGGACCCGCTGAGGAGGACCAGGTCATCGGCGTAGGCGAGTGTGGTGATACTCTGGCCCGAGAGGGTGAATCCAGAGCCTCTCTGGTCCAGAAACGTGAGCAGTGGGTCCAGGCAGAGGTTGAAAAGCAGAGGGGACATAGGGTCTCCCTGTTTCACTCCGACCTTTAGTGTGATTGACCGGGTGCGCCCACAGTGGGTGAGCACCCTGGAACTAGTGTGCTTATATGAATTGCTGACAAGGTCGCAGATGCTGGCGTCGACCTTCCTCAACTCCAGCACCTCGCGGATGTGCTGGTGTGAGACTGAGTCAAACGCGCGCCAGATCAATAAACACCACAGCGAGGGTCTCCTTGTGGCGGACCGCCCTCCGCACCACACCGTCAAGCAGCATCAGGTTGGTACCACAGCCCTCACCTCTAGTGAAGCCCTTCTGTGACGAGTGGGCTGGGCAGGCTTCGCTCAGTCTGTCACAGAGGATTTTAGACAGGAGCCTCAGGATAGTGGAGCTAAGAGAGATGGGCCTCCAGTTTTCCACTCTACTCAGTTCCATCGGGTCCGAGCTCTTGGGAACCAGGGTTGAACGGCTCCTCTTGAGGAGTCTGGGGAGCTTACCGTTGTACAAGATCGCATTGAAAAGATGGGCCAGCTTCTCACCATCTTTATCCCATAACAGCAGGTGGGCCTTCCTGATGCCATCAGGACCGGGCGCACTCTTACCCCTGGAACCTCTGATGGCCGCCAACACTTCACTAGGGGTAATGGCCATTAATAGAGGTTCGTTGTTGGCTTCGGGTAGGGTGCCAAACACGCCCAGATCCTTGTACATATCATCTTTCTCCCACAGTGCAATGTAGGCTTCCTCGATTTTTCTAATGTGGATGTTGCACGTGGTTGCTTCCTTTCTGTCCAGAATTAATGATGCGGCAGCCGCCGTGTCATTCATGTACAGGCTCTGGATGGTCCTGTATTTGTCCCTCCGGTTTCCCTTGGTCACACAAAGCCTGCGAGGTTTCCAAGGCCTACTCACGCGTATCTTATTGGAGCTCTTCATCTTTTTCACGTAAAGCGATAAGGTCCTGTTGACCAGCGCAGGCGAGGACTGAAGAGGGTGAATGCACCCCGGGGGGACGTTAACGTCATTGAACTGATGTTCCAGGTGTCTCTTTAAAGTCATACTAGGCTGGGTCGCCCGCTTGTTTGTGGGTGGGGGGAGGGGGGAAAAAAGGCCCTTGTAGTGACCGGCGTGACTATCACCAAGTTTCTTGGTTTTCAGTTTATTGCCGGCGTTACCGTGCTTTTTGGTGTGTAGGGAGAGGCCCCTTCTAGTTTTGAAACTAGAAGAGCAGATCTCACACACAAACATGTGGTTAGTTGTAGGACGGACGCGCTTATTGGCTACACATTTCGCCGCGTGGCAGGTAGCACTGTGGAGGCCTGGCTTCAAGCTATCGCATTTAATGCAGAACCAGCTGATTTTCCTCGCTTGATGCTTTCTGAGAAAATGCCCAAAGCCGTCCCTAGCCGTCTCTAAAACGTCATTACAGAGGGGACAGGGCATCACCCTCCAAGGGACTTTTAGTCCTACCGTTATTGATATGGGGAGTTAGGGACTTGAAGGAGGCGCTTGGCTCAGGCCCCAGTCAGTGTTAAAAAACACTATGTTGGCCGAATGGGGAGCCAAGGAGGAACACATCGCTACTGCTAAGTAAGCAGAGGCTCGTGGCCGAAGATCGTTTTCAAAGTC
>NW_015115270.1:17432-19997 GCF_001443285.1 Poecilia latipinna | reverse complement strand
ATCGACTCAGCATCAGCATGAGGCGCAATGCAGGATAAAACTTGATTCCATGCTCCATAACATTGGAGGACTGATTGGTTCCACCTTTAAGCCTCTGTCATTCCAGAAGCCAAAAGTCTGCCCCATTCGGGCCACTGTATTCGAAAGGGGACACCTGAAGACCACCAGGAGAGGGGGGATGAAATCCGGAGAGACGGTATGGAGAACCACAGTGCGGAAATATGGCTGATGTTAAATTCTCAACCTAGGTATTCGAAACTGCTGGGAATTGGAGAAGATTTCCCAGGTATTTGGTCATTAAAGTCAGATAATAGCTTTAACCGGCATTATGAGTTGTATGGGGGACAGGTTACATGCGATTAACAATTTACACGTTTGGATAATAAAACCTTATTTATGATAGCGTAAGAGAGACTTAGCTCCAGCGACCTAGCGGTAGAGTTAGATGTTAGGTTTGACATATAACCGCTGCCACGGGCCACATAGATTCAAGATATAATGGTCAGGTATAAAAAGCCCACGACGGCAGATAGTTGAATGCCAGCTAAGCCCTGATCTGAGGTATCGGAGAGCTCCATAATGTCGCAGTTTGGCCCTCAGACTCTGCAGCTCAAAGAGGCCATAGTTGCTCTGGATGGACGCACCGGGACAGAGACTGAATCCAGACTGTAGGAGGTAGTTGGTTCTTATACCACAGAATCAGATCAGCTGTGTTTGTACGTACTCGGTGGGGCTGATCAGAAAGCTATTTGACTTATATAAGAGGGCAATCGTTTAGTTCCTTATAGTACTGGTATTGTGTCAGCAGTTCTGATTACATTGATATGAGATGAAACATTTAAGAAATGTCTCTATGTTGCTAATCATTCTGCTTTCTTTTCCCAGAGGGCCCTTATTAAGAAGAGCAGAGACAGCAGCTCTACACAGAACCCTATGCCTTGGCTTCTTCAATGCTACAAAACCACCGCCGTGGAGCTTCACAATTTGTCCTGTCTGATCCTGGGTCAAGGACCAAACGAGCCAGTGAGAGATAGATTATGTTATTGGTTAATGGTAATCATGCACTGTGACTGTATGATGAAGTGCCTTTACCCCACCCTTAGAGTTTCAGTGCTCTCTGTGATTAGGGATACTAAATGCAATAAAAAGAGAGGGGCAGACAAATGTGCCTCAGGGCGGCGGGAGGTTTGTAACTGAAAGCACATCAATGTCTGTTCACCTCGCAAAGATAAGAATCAAACCTTATCCTGTCCTCTTATGTTGTTTGCTGTGCTCAATAAGTGTCAATTCAGACAAATACGCGGGTAGTCCAAATGATGAATACAGAACAAACCGCTGGCAGAGATGGAAGACGGAGCTAGTGGGCCCGACAGACAGCAATACTCCAACCCAGCAGGACCACCGGTGACTAGGGGTCAAAGTTGAAGAGGTCACACAAGAGGTTCAGCCTGAATTGTGGAGGGAGAAGGATCAGGACAGCTCCATACTGCAGTTCAAGAGGCGGCAGAGGCGCGCGATGCTGCTTATGACATAAAAGTTTAATTGCGAACATAAGAGCATGTGAAGTTGTTGAGAAGCAACAGGATGTATTGTAGTGTCTCAGTTCTAGAAGACGTGCATGATCCATTTGTGAGTGCTTGTTATCCTCTTGGGCGTGACTCAACATCTGCCATCCCGAGATCCAATAAGAAGGAGGAGGGGGCCCATCAGACCCGGATACCCTGCAGAAAGAGTTATGCTTGCTGGGGCATGATTGCCAGAAAGCTGGTCAAGAGTGGGGACCCCGGCTCATGAGTAGGCTGCAGGCTGATGTCTAAGAGGAACACTGAGAGTTTGAGAGACAAAAAGCTTGAGATATTCGAAACTATGTTGCCACTCAGCAATGCACCACAATTAAATGTATTTATATTTTCGTGCGTTAAAAGGATTGACTTGTTTCCTGGCCCACCTCTACTGTATTAAACATGTGGTAACCGAGCATGTTTCTTAAGTTAAACAGAGCATCTAGTATTAGGTGCACTAATGTTAGCCCCCAGCACAGCATCCTGTATTGACAAGTACTTGTTCTAACACATTGATGAAGCGGTGAAGACGAATACAGGTCGAATCAATTACGCACGGAGTTTGAAGGGTTCATCGGGGTGGAGTCTCCCATAACTGGCAGAAAATAAGAATAAGTTCAAGAATGTGTTTCTAAGCATCTTAAGTAGGTGGAAGTTGATAAAAGTAGGTGTTTAGTGTATCATGGAAAACACCTTATTTATCGACAAGTCACGGTCGCACCATATGACATGATAGAACCACAGCCAAAATTATACTGATGGAAAACCCCTGAAGAGGTCTAAAAGAGATATGGAATTATGATTTCTGTATGTACAACATTACACATGTTTATTGATTGTGATGGATAAGTATTGAGGCTTTAAATTAGCTTGGTGAGGACCCTAATACATCAATGATCCGCCAACACTAATCCCTGTAGAAGCGAGGATCTCCACAGGGGTAGAGGTCATTGTAGATTTCTAGCCTATTTTATCTCCTGATGAACCAAGAAGGAAAACAGGT
>NW_015115270.1:8817-15882 GCF_001443285.1 Poecilia latipinna | reverse complement strand
GCTCTACACAGAACCCTATGCCTTGGCTTCTTCAATGCTACAAAACCACCGCCGTGGAGCTTCACAATTTGTCCTGTCTGATCCTGGGTCAAGGACCAAACGAGCCAGTGAGAGATAGATTATGTTATTGGTTAATGGTAATCATGCACTGTGACTGTATGATGAAGTGCCTTTACCCCACCCTTAGAGTTTCAGTGCTCTCTGTGATTAGGGATACTAAATGCAATAAAAGAGAGGGGCAGACAAATGTGCCTCAGGGCGGCGGGGGATTTGTAACTGAAAGCACATCTATGTCTGTTCACCTCGCAAAGATAAGAATCAAACCTTATCCTGTCCTCTTATGTTGTTTGCTGTGCTCAATAAGTGTCAATTCAGACAAATACGCGGGTAGTCCAAATGATGAATACAGAACAAACCGCTGGCAGAGATGGAAGACGGAGCTAGTGGGCCCGACAGACAGCAATACTCCAACCCAGCAGGACCACCGGTGACTAGGGGTCAAAGTTGAAGAGGTCACACAAGAGGTTCAGCCTGAATTGTGGAGGGAGAATGATCAGGACAGCTCCATACTGCAGTTCAAGAGGCGGCAGAGGCGTGCGATGCTGCTTATGACATAAAAGTTTAATTGTGAACATAAGAGCATGTGGAGTTGTTGAGAAGCAACAGGATGTATTGTAGTGTCTCAGTTCTAGAAGACGTGCATGATCCATTTGTGAGTGCTTGTTATCCTCTTGGGTGTGTCCCAGCATCTGCCATCCTGAGATCCAATAAGAAGGAGGAGGGGGCCCATCAGACCCGGATCCCCTGCAGAAAGAGTTATGCTTGCTGGGGCATGATTGCCAGAAAGCTGGTCAAGAGTGGGGACCCCGGCTCATGAGTAGGCTGCAGGCTGATGTCTAAGAGGAACACTGAGAGTTTGAGACACAGAAAGCTTGAGATATTCAAAACTGCGCTGCCACTCAGCAATGCACCACAATTAAATGTATTATATTTTATGCGTTAAAAGGATTGACTTGTTTCCTGACCCACCTCTATTGTATTAATCATGTAGTAACCGAGCATGTTTCTTAAATTAAATAGAGTATATAGCATTAGGTGCACTAATGTTAGCCCCCCAGCACAGCATCCTGCATTGACAAGTACTTGTTCTAACACATTGACGAAGTGGTGAGGACACATACGGGCCAAATCAATTACACACAGAGTTTGAAGGGTTCATTGGGGTGAAGACTCCCATAACTGGCAGAAAATAAGAATAAGTTCAAGAATGTGTTTCTAAGCATCTTAAGTAGGTGGAAGTTGATAAAAGTAGGTGTTTAGTGTATCATGGAAAACACCTTATTTATCGACAAGTCACGGTCGCACCATATGACATGATAGAACCACAGCCAAAATTATACTGATGGAAAACCCCTGAAGAGGTCTAAAAGAGATATGGAATTATGATTTCTGTATGTACAACATTACACATGTTTATTGATTGTGATGGATAAGTATTGAGGCTTTAAATTAGTTTGGTGGGGACCCTAATACATCAATGATCCGCCAACACTAATCCCTGTAGAAGCGAGGATCTCCACAGGGGTAGAGGTCATTGTAGATTTCTAGCCTATTTTATCTCCTGATGAACCAAGAGGGAAAACAGGTCAACAGGAGGGCAGGAGAGGTCCATAGCTGGGCCTTGGAGAGCCAGCATAAGGATGCGGAGGAGCATCCTGGAAGTGGCCGTGTCGACGAACAGCGAAAACTGTGAGGTCACTGGGCTTATGGAGTGGTATGGACTGGAGGAGCAAACCTGTTATTATAGTCCAGTTGGGATCACTGCAGATGTAGGCCAGAGAGGGAAGTGTCAGTCGTTATTCTCCATTATTGTTGTTTTATTATCACTCATTGTTCCCACTTTGTCTGCATTCAGGTCAGCCCAGAGACGAGTCGCACAGAATAGAAGAAATGTTTCTGATAGGTAGCTTCAGACATGCGGTACGTTTGAGGACATAGGAAAAAAGGGGAATTTCTTGTTATGTTCACTCGTTTTGATCATGTAACGTGACGAGTTGCAATTCACAAGCTACCAGTACATTACAGGACATATTTCTGATTATGTTACGGAGTAAATGCAAAACAAAATCAGTATAATAACACTACTATTATAAAGCTAGGGGTTTCTAATGTCCCATGGACTTGAACTCAATCCTTCTCCTACGGCCTTCGTTACTTTGAGTGGGGGAGGAGTTCATGCCCGCTACAGAGCATGCGCAGACTAACAAGGGTTTAGAAGATGGCGGCTTGTAAACATTGCTGCTAGCGGGTAAAGCTAACGATGCCTAACACAAAGTCCATGGGCCCCACCATACTCCGGGTAGACCCAATAACACTGGCAATACGGATTGTGAATAGATGCATCTTCCCTAAGTTATTTGCATGGAACTAATCTTATAATCAGCCTGAGGAGCGAATTAAGGCGACGAGTGAGCAGACCGGGCCAGTACACACGGCTGCAGGAAGCAAGCACAGTCCCACCACCGCCCCTGCCCCCCACAGGAACCACGCAAAGGTAATAAACGAGATAACATGGGAACACCAAGGGACCCGGTCGTATTTCTAAAAGCTACCACTTTGAACCTGAACTGTTAGCTGAATCGGATCTCTGATACCAAGCTGCGCTACCGCTTAGCCATGATGCTATATGTGTTCCGTCATGCTACGGAAGCTAAAACCTGAGCCGCAACCTCCCCCTGGTGCTATCTGAGTTTCCTTAAGCTTGTTCTTGCAATCTGGGAGCACATTCCGTGGATTATAGACCTGGGCCTTTAATGCTGAGGGTAAATCAAAATCAAACTGATTATTAAAAGTGAATTGAGTTGATTAAACTGGATTTAGAAGTGGGCGTTAGCGCTGTTCTTATTCTAATGGGATTATCCCTCAGTTCTAGCTCAATGATCTGCCGGTTAATACCTCATCAAGTTACTTTTAGGCTAAACACACATGTGTTCTATCAACTAGTGGAGATAATGAGTTCTCTGATAACCGAAAGCCATCAGAGAGATCTGACGAGGACAGGTGTGAGGTTACTGTCTTCGAGGCCAGGATGACTTCAGCAGGTTAAGGGAAAGAATAGAGCATACTTGGCTCTGGGAGCTGCGCCACATAAATACTTTAACATTAAACAGTAGATGTTGAGAGCAAAGCTGTTGGTGTAAGACCCTGATTGGATTTAGCCATTGGTATGGTAGCACAGTGTGAGACGTTGTATTCAGGGCAACGCTAGGGGATATGCAAATCAGAAATTATTCATTTATTTATTATTTTACTGTTTATTATCGACTCAGCATCAGCATGACAGCGAGATGCAGGGTCAAAGTTGATTTCCTGCCTCATAACATTGGAGGACTGAATGATTCGCCTTTGAACCCCTGTCATTACAGAAGCCGAAAGTCAGTCCCACTCCAGCCACTGAGTCGTGAGGGGGAAACGTGAGAATCTCCAGGAGAGGAGGGATGAATACGGAGAGACATTATGGTGAGCCACGGAGCGGGAATATGGTTAGCATTAAAGTTCACAACCCAGGTATACGGAGCTGCAGCTCAAAAGAGGACACAACTGCCATGGATGGGACACACAAGGACAGAGATTGAATCCTGATAATTGGAGGTGGTTGGTTCCTGTACCACATTGATCAGATCGGCTAAATTTGTACAGAATCTGTGAGGGTGACCAGAAGCTAATTGACTCATATAAGAGGGCAATAATTTTGTCCCTTATAGTACTGGTATTTGTATCTGTAATTCAGGTTACATTGGTCTGAGATTAAACATTAAAGAAATGTTCCTGTATTAATAATCATTCTACTTTCCTTTCCCATAGGGCCCCTCCTAAGAAGAGCGGAGACGGCAGCTATCCACAGAATGTCCAGCCCTGACCTCACCGACAGCCACCAAACCATCACCAAGGAGCTCGACGACTTGTCCAGAACGATCCCGGGTCAAGGACCAGACAAGCCAGTGTGAGATGGATTGTGTTATTAGTTAGAGATAATCTTGCCACTGTGACTGCGTGATGACGTGTCTTTCCCTCCCTTTAGAGTTACAGTGCTCTCCATAATTAGGGATCCCAAAGGCAACAAAAAGAGAAGGGCAGGCAGATGTGCCTCAGAGCAGCAGGAGATTTGCAACTGCGCAAGATTCTGTCTGTTAACCTCGCGAATTTTCAGAATCAACCTTCACTTGTCTCCCCTGTGTTGTTTGCTGTGTTAATAAGGTGTCAATTCTGACAGACTTGCAAGCGGTCAAAATGATGAATACAAACCGAGCCGCTGGCAGAGATGGAAGATGAGGCCGGGGAGCCCGACGGACAGCAAGACTCCCACCCGACACGACCACCGGTGACTGGGGGCCAAAGAAGGAGAAGCCACACAAGAGGATCAGCCCGATTTGTAGAAAGAGTACGGCCCTGGATAGCTCCACACTGCGCCTCAAGAGGCGGAAGGGGTGTGGAATGCAGCCCATGGCACAAAAGTTTAATTGTGGACATAAGAGCATGTGAAGTTGTTGAGAAGCACCAAAATGTCCGTAGTGTCTTAGTTCCAGGATGCATGCATGATCCCTTTATGTATTAGATGTTTGTTATCCTTCTGGGTGTGTAACAGCTTCTGCCGTTCTGGAACCCAACAAGAGGGAGGAGGAGGCCCGCCCCAGATTAGTATCCTCTACAGAAAGGGTCATGCCAACTGGAGCCCAACCGGCCAGAGAGCCGACCAAGAGGTTGGGGAAAATGGCCCATGAGTAGACCGCTGGCCGAAGCCTCAAGAAGGACATCGAGAGCCCGAGACAGAGGCAGCCCAAGATACCCAGAACTGAGGGATTGAAACAAAGAGACTGTTAGAAAAGTAGCATCAGAGTTTCTGTGTGTTACTTTGGTGTCTTGCCTTTCAGCTATACCAGTTCCCCATATAGCACTGTCCAGGTAAAATAAATCCTGTTGCTGACTGTCCTTGTTTTACTGCAGACCAGAAAGGGGGAGGAAATGAGTAAGTGTTAAGAAGCAATGAGGTGTTTTGTAACGTTCAAGTTTTCAGAGGGTGTATGCGTTCTTTTGTTTGCAGCAGATTTGTTGACTTTATGGGTGTGTCCGTGAAGCAGCCATCTTGGAACCCAGTAAAGAGGAGACCCACCTGAAGCCCAGCTCCATTATAGAGTCGGCTATATTAGCTGGGGTTTTAACTGGCTGGGCAGTCCACTAAGAAGGCGGGGACAGCGGCACACCAGGAGACTGCTGGCTGATGTTTAGAACGACATCAAGGTTTAAGACAACACTACGGACTCAAGATTTCGAGAGATGAGAGACCGAAGCCAGGAGACCGCTCAAACTGAGTGATGGCAGCAGAGCAGGGGAACGAGACAGAGAGGCCAGAGCAAGGAGCTGCGACCAGGGCCCTGGCACCATCAATTCCCCTAATGAAGAAATGCGGCAAGTCAGCACATATGTCAGGGGCAGCTTCCAGACATGCATTCTGTGGGAAATTAACCCCAGCTTCAGTGGTGTTAAGTAGAATGCACATGTTATGTCTCCTTGAAAGAATGGAATTTACTAAGTAACTCCCCCTCTGCCTCGTGAAAAGTTCAAAGCAGTGTTAGTGCTCAGGAAGCTCAATGTTGTAAGAATATTGAAAGAGGATGTTGACTGCATCAGCACTTATCTTTGTGGAAGCAAGGATTGTGAGAAGGGAAGCTTACAGATCACTATTACCTCCTAGACTAAGGAGAGCCTCCTAAGGTTAGAACTGAATTATTATGATTACATTAATGTGCCCACTTTGGGAGGTTGAACATGTACTCATTGATTCTAAGCAGAGTCAAAAAATAAAGCAATCACTTGTACCTTCTACTTAAGTGAGGGACACGACAAAGTGTCCCCCACAAGGTCAATTATTGCACCAATTTTCAAGCAAATCAAATTGGTGTGTTTCACCTGAGTTAACACTCTGAAATGCCCAGTGATTGAGAGTATCAGTATTTCCATGCGTTGAAAGGATTGACCTGTTCCTGGCCTACTATAATTGTATAAGTCATGTGGTCCGACTGATTATAAAGCATGTTTCTTGTATTGAAATAGAGTATTTGGCTTCTGGAGCATAAGTGTTAACCCCTATCACAACCTCCTTAATCGACAAGCACCTGTCTACAACACATTGGGTGAGATGGCAAAGACAAATCAGTTACACATGGAATCTGAGAGGTTTATTAGGGTGAAGGCTCACATAACTGGCAGAAAATGAAATAAATTCAAGAATGTGTTTCTAATCGTCTTTAAATAAATGGAAACTTATAAAGTAGGTGTTTAGTGTATCATGGAAAACACCTTATTTGTTGACAACCACAGCCAAATTGTATTGATGGAAAACCCCTGAAGAGGTCTGGTATGGAATTATGGTTTCTGTATGCACAACATTACCATGTTTTATTAGTTGTGATGGATATAAATTTTGAGGTTATAATGCAGCTTGGTTGAAATCCTAATACATCAATGACCCATTAACACTCACCTTTGTAGAAACAGAGACCTCCACTGAGGTAGAAGTCTTTGTGGATTTCATTTTCCCTCCTGATAAACTATGACAGGCCAACAGAGGAGCAGGAGAAATCCCTGGCTGGACCTTCACAAGAACTAGCAGACGGATGCAGGAGAGCACTTCCAAATATGACTGCATCAACAAACAACATAAACAAATGAGGTCCCTGGGCTTATGGAGCCACATGCATCAAAAGAGAGACCAGTCATTCTGGTCCAGTTGGAAGTTACTGTAAAAGTAGGCCAGAACATTACATTACTTACTCAAAGCATTGAACCAGGAGGGTGCTTATTCACCGTGCTGAGGGAAATGTCAGTCCTTATTTTACCATTAATATTGTTTTATCATCATCCATTGTTTCCCCTTCCTCTGCATTCAAGTCTGCCCGCAGTCACAAAGAATGACCGGAGATGCTTTTAATTGGTTGCCTCAGACGTGAGGTACGTTCGAGGACATAAGAACAAAGGGTTTCCTATCACATTCACTTACCTTTGACT
>NW_015115270.1:4625-7487 GCF_001443285.1 Poecilia latipinna | reverse complement strand
CAAACTGATTATTAAAAGTGAATTGAGTTGATTAAACTGGATTTAGAAGGAGGCGTTAGCGCTGTTCTTATTCTAGTGGGATTATCCCTCAGTTCTAGCCCAACGGTCTGCCGGTTGACACCTCATCTAAGTTACTTTTAGGCTAAACTCACATGTATTATATCAACTGGTGGAGATAATGAGTTCTCTGATAACCGAAAGCCATCAGAGAGACCTGACGGGGACAGGTGTGAGGTTACCATTATAGAGACCAGGATTACTTTAAAGAGGGGGAGGGGGGGGGCAGCAAGTTAAAGGACAGAGCAGAGCACAGTTGGCTCTAGGAGCTGTCGCATTGATGCTTTAACATTGAACAGTAGATGTTGAGAACTTGGCTATTAGTAAAAGACCCTGATTAGATTTATTCATTGAAATGGTAGCTCTGTGTGAAACGTTGTGTTAAGGACAGTGCTAGGAGATATGCAAATCAGACACTTTTAATTTATTCATTACTTGTTACTTATTATCGACTCAGCATCAGCATGACAGCGCAAAGAAGGATCAAGATCTGGTTCCATGCCTCTTATCGTTGGAGGGCTGATTAATTCACCTTTAATTCTCTGTCATTACAGAGCCGAAAGACAGTCCCACTCCGGCCACTGCATCACGACAGGGGACACCCGAAAACCTCCAGGAGAGGAGGGACGAAATACAGGGAAACGGCACGGCGAGACACGGAGCAGAAACATATCCGATGTCAAATTCACAGCTAGGTACTCAGAACTGATGGGAACTGGAGCAAAACTCCCTGGTATTTTAGTCATTAGGATCAAGATTATAGCTTTTACATAAATTCTGAGCTGCATAGGGAACAGGCTTCATGCTATCAACAATTTACACGTTTGGCTAATAAAAATAAAAAAAATAAAAACATTAATGCTATAACATTAAACAGTTGATGTTGAAAAACATAGCTATCACATCCACAGGCCACACAGAACCGGAGCGTAAAAGTCAGGTATACAATGCCCAGAACAGCAGATAGATGGATGCCAGCCAAACCCCGATCTGTGGCATCAGGGGGCTACACCATGTTGCAGTATGGCCCTCAGTTGCTGCAGTCCAAAGCGGACATAGCTGCCAAGGATGGGACACACCAAGACGGAGACCAAATCCAGACTGTTGAAGGCAGTTAGTACCTGTATCACATGATTAGATCCGCCACGTTAGCACAGAATAAGTGAGGGTTATCAGAACCCATTAGACCCATATATGAGGGCAATGATCTTGACCCTCACAGTACTGGTATTAGTATCTGTAATTCTGATTACATTAATCTGAGATTAGACAATTGAGGAATGTTTTGTATTGTTAATCATTCTGCTTCCTTACCCAGAGGGCCCCCCGAAGAAAGGCAGAAACAGCATCTCCACCCAGAACACCCTGCCCCGACCTCACCGATAGGGACGAAACCATCACCGTGAAGCCTCACAACCCATCCAGCTTGAACCTGAGACAAGGACCAGACAAGCCAGTGTGAGGAAACTGTGCTGACAGCCAGCAGGAGTCATGGTGCCGGGACCGCGCGATGACGTGACCCTTCCCTCTCCCCAGAGCCATAGAGCACCCCGTGACCAGGGATCCCAATATGCAATAAAAAAAAAAAAAAAAAAAAAAAAAAAAAAAAAAAAAAAAAAGAGAGGGGGGCAGGAAAATGCACCTCAGAGCAGCAGGAGATTAGTAACCGAAAGCACATCTCTGTTAGAACACCTTACGAGTGACCAGAATCAAACCCTCACCTGTCTTCCTGTGTTATATGCTGTGTTCAATAGGTGTCAACTCAGACAGACATGCAGGTGGTCAAAATGACGAATACAGAACTGAACTGCTGGCAGAGATGGAAGACAGGGCTAGTGAACTTGATAAACAGCAAGACTCCAACCCTGCAAGACCACTAGTGACTGGGGTTCAAAGTTGAAGAAGTCAAACAAGAGGCACATTCTGAGTTGTGGAAGGAGTAAGGTTCAGGAGAGCTCCATGCTGCAATTCAAAAGGCAGGAGGGCGTGTGATGTAGCTTCCGACATACAAATTTTAATTGTGAGCATAAGTGCGAGTGAATTAGTTGAGAGGAACAGGAAGTTCTGTAACGTATAGTTTCTAGAAGGTGTGCATGATCCTTTTATTTGTGGAATGCTTGTTGCCCTTTTGGGTGTGTCTCTACAACAGCCATCCTAGGACCCGACAAGAAGGAGGAGGAGGAGGCCTATCCCAGATTCAGATCCTCTACGGAAGGGTTATGCCTGCTGGATCTTAACTGGCCGGAGAGCTGGACAAGAGGGCGAGGATGACGACTCATGAGTAGACCACTGGCTGAAGTTTTAAGAAGGACACTGAGAGTTTAAGACACTGCGGGATTGAAGCAAAGAGACTATTGGAAAAGTAACATCAGAATGTCTATGTATAACTTTGGTTCCTTCCCTTTCAGCCATACCAGTTCACTATACGGCGTGGTTCAGGTAAGACAAATCTTGTTGCTGACTGTCCTTCTTTTACCATTCTGAGAGTGTCCTTGTAGCAGCCATCTTGGAAACCAGAAAGAGGAGGAGACCAGCCTCAAACCCAGCCATCATAGAGTCGGCTATATTTGCTGGGGTTTGACAGGCTGGACAGTCCACTAAGGAGGCAGGGACGGCAGCGCACAGGGAAATTGCCGGTTAATGTTTGGACGACCTCAAAAGGTTCAAGACAACACTGCAGACTCAAGACATTGAGAGCTAAGAGACCGAAGCCAAGAGACCGCTCAAATGGCAGCAGAGCAGGGGGACGATACCGACGGGCCAGAGCCAGGAGAAGCCACAAGGGCCCTGGGACCATCAATCCCC
>NW_015115270.1:0-2496 GCF_001443285.1 Poecilia latipinna | reverse complement strand
TCCAGACATGTATTCTGTGAATATTGACCCCAGAGTCAGTGGTGTTAAATAAAATGCACATGTTACAGCTCCTTGAAATAATAGAATAAGCTAACTATTCCCTTTGCCTCATGAACCGCTCAAAACAGTAATTGAGCCTAGAAAGCTTAATGTTGTAAGGACATTGAGAGAAGATGTTGACTGCGTCAGCACTTATCTTTGTAGAAACAAGGATAGTGAGGAGGGGAGCTTTCAGCTCAAATATTACGTCCTAACTGAAGAGAGCCTCCTAAGGTATAAACTGAATTATTATGTTTCCATTAAAGTACCCACTTTTGGAGGTTAAACATGTCCTCTTTGATTTTAAATAAAGACAGAGAATAAGCAATCTCCCGTACCTTCAGATTTAGTAAAGGACACAACCGAAGTGTCCCCCACAGGTCGATTCTTGCATAAATTTCCAAGCAAATCAAATTGATGCATTTCACCTGAGTTACATTCTGAAATGCACCGTAATTGAATGTATTTGTATTCTCATGCGTTGAAAGGACTGACCTGTTCCTGGCCTGCTTTTATTGAATAGGTCATGTGGTGCGACTGAATAGAAAGCATGTTTATTGAGTTAAAATAGAGTTCCTAGCATATGGAGCATAAGTGTTAACCCCTACTACAATATCCTTAATTGACAAGTGCCTGTTCATAACACATTAGATGAAATGGTGAAGACGAGCAGAGGTCAAACCAATTACACACGGAATTTAAAGGTTTAATGGGGTGAAGACTCATAGTTTGTGGAAAAATAGAAACAAGTTCTGAGAAAGTTTGTTTCTAAACATCTTAGATAGATGGGGACTTATAAACAGGTGTTTGGTGTGTCATGGAAAACACCTTATTAGTAGACGAGTCACGGTCGTCACTCATGACGTTAACAGACCACAGACAAGTTATATTGATGAAAAACCCCTGGAAGGTCTAATGGATGTGAATTTATGATTCTCGTATGCACAGCCTTGTAAATGTTTTATTAATTGTAACAGATAAGTATTTTAAAGTTTTAATTTAGCTAGGTGGAGATCCTAATACATCAATGACCCATCAACACTTACCTTTATAAAAACAAGGATTTTCACAAGGGTAGATTTCTGGCCTATACTCCCTCCTAATAAACTAAGGAGGAAGAAAACAGGTTAACAGAAGAGCAGGAGAAATCCATGGTTGGACCTACAGGAGAACCGGCAGAGGGATGCAGAGAAGCATTTTCAAACGTGGCTGCATCAACAAATAACATAAACAAATGAGGTCCTTGGCTTGTGGATCCACATGCATCAGGGAGACCTGTCATTCTGGTCAAGTTGGATGTTACTGTAAAGTAGGCCAGAACATTGAATTACTTAAAGCATTGAACCAGGAGGGTGCCTATTCACCGTGCTGAGGGAAATGTCAGTCCTTATTTTACCATTAATATTGTTTATCATCATCCATTGTTATCCCTTCATCTGCATTCAAGTCTGCCCGCAGTCACAAAGAATGACCGGGATCCTTTTAATTGATAACCTCAGACATGAGGTACGTTTGAGGACATAGGAACAAAGGGTTTCCTATCACATACACTTACCTTTGACTATGAAACGTAACATAATGCAAAGCCCCAGGCCACCAACAACACAGTGGGACATATTTTTGGTTTTGTTTCAGAGTAAATGTAGAACAAGGTCAGTATAATAGCACTACTTTAGTAAAGCTACAAGTCTCTAATGTCCCATGGACTTGAACACAACCCTTCACTTGTTGCCTCCCTTACTTTGAATGGAGGAGGAGTTTATGCCCGTACCAGAGCAGGTTGGTCATCCGAGGGCTGAGAAGATGGCGGCTTGTAAACAGTTATGGCTAACGGGAAAGCTAACGCTGCAAAACATCAAGACCCTGGCTCCCATGCCACTCTGGGTCAGTGCAATAACACCGGAGACACGGATTGTAAATAAAGGAGTCCACCTGAGTTGTTGACATGGAATACTTATCTATTCAGCCCGAAGAGCGATTTTATGGCGACGAGCGAGCCGACCGGAGCCAGTGCACACCGCTGCAAGCAAGCAAGCACCGTCCCACCGCCGCACCAGCCCCCCCGCCCCAAGATGCACGCAAAAGGTAATGAGACGAAATTACACGGGACCACCAGGGACATGCATGGTTGTTTGAACTTTCCAAAAGCTACAACTTTGAGACTGAACTGTCAGGTCTCTGAAGCCGGAGCTACGCTAATGTTTAGCCATGACGCTTATCGTGCTACGTCATGCTTAGGAAGCTAAACCCCCGAGCCGTAGCCTCAACTCCCCCCACCCCCGTCGGTCTCTGACGACAGCGACAGTAAACACCCACACAACATATGAATAAACACACACATAACATGATGAAAAATAAGGAAAAGACATTGCCCGTTGCACAGTTACACCCAAACAGCACATCTTAATAGGGATAACGTCCGGTAGAGCTGCCTGTTAGCAAGAGCTAACGTTAACC
>NW_015115269.1:40014-78327 GCF_001443285.1 Poecilia latipinna | reverse complement strand
TTTCATTTAAAGCTACCAGATTTACTGGGAATGAATGACCCTAGCTTGTGTTTGTCTGTTGTTCATTTTAAATCTCAGTAAAATGTGTTAATATTTGTGGATGTAATTTGGCACAATAACAAATTGATGGCTTATGGCTTCTTGACATCACCCAAAATTAGAGGAGAAATCAATAAATTACAATCAAAAATCAGATACATCAGATATCTAAACATGTCGATATTAGTCTAAACAATAAATATAACAATACATTTATTATTGTTGGATGTTTAGAAATATCTAGCTTATTGCTGGGTTTCAATAAGCGAAATTCAGATTGCGGGCCGGAAGTGGATTTCTCCGGTTCAAAACAAAGCAAAGTTGATCACGAGTAGCTAATTCCCTAAATAGGCTGAAAAAGCCGAGGCATCTCGAAAAAATACGCATATATTTAGGATATGCTCCGTATTATCTCGGTAAAAAAGACTTCTCTTATAATCTTGAGGATTTACCCGCATCGAGGCTGTCCACTAACTACCTGGAGTTGCAGACCTCATATTATACCACGAGCCAGAAGAAAGATTTCAAAAGCCTGGAAAATACAATCATTTAGTTCCAAGTTGGGTCAAGCATTTAGGATAAAAATAAAAAAAAACATTAGATGGCTGTCGACTTGTTTCTGCCAGGTGAGTAGTGAATTGTACTATTTTAAGTAATTAGTCTATTATAACGATGCTATCGCTAACAACGAACTAACTATGTTATTTCTATGAGCTTGAATCTCCTGGTAAATAATTTATTTAGCTTCTGTAAACCCAAATTTTTTTGCTGGAGTTGTACGATGATGTTGAGTCGCTGTAGGAAGCTGGATTCAGGTCCAATGTAGGTCAACGATTCGCACCGATCTACTGAAACCCCCGTGTTCGTGTCCAGACACGAACCGGGTATGGGAATAGTCACAGCTCACGGTGACTGGCTGGGTATGTTACATTTCATTTATTTAGCGGTTTTTTTTTTTAAGTATGAAAGTCCCACTGAATAAACATATTTTCTGTCCGTGACTCGGCACTGAGCTAGCTGCTAACAATATTAGCACTCTGAGGACAACCACGCTAAGGGCATAAAAGTAATATGTCTTACCTTACATATGAATGCTTGTCTTTCTAAGTAGCTGTCCAACAAAACATCTAAAAATACATTTTTAACGATGCGATCGTTACCTGTTAGAAAGTGGCGCTGCAAACTCTGGCATTGTTAGTTTCCGCACCTCCTATTTTAAGCTGTAGATTGTTGATCCACTTTTCTCCTTATTTATTTATTTTTTTTGTAAATCTTTTTAAAATTAACTCCCTTGTGACCAACTACCTTCTTATTTTACCTTTGAAACACGAAAATGTTTTATCTTTATTTCTATCAGAACGAGATAAAGAAAAAGAAAATGCCTAAAGTCAGGACTCAGACTTTAGGCATTTTGATGCTGGATCAACAGAAATAAATGGGCCGCATTTACTTCCGGCCCTCCATCTGCATTGGGCGACGTTGGGGCTACGTCATCCGAAACCCAACAATTGCTTTATATTTATGGATGTTGTGTTCTGTTGCCGTCAGTTCCATCAGCGGAGACGCCAGCTACTGCAGTCAATCAGAGTCCAAACCCGAACAACCCGGCAGAGTACTGCTCCACCATCCCCCCCCTGCAGCAGGCGCAGGCGTCTGGGGTCCTCAGCTCGCCGCCTCCCACGGTCATGGTGCCCGTGGGAGTCCTGAAGCAACCCGGCAATGAAGGTGCGTTCCTCATCAGCAAGAGAATAAGAAGCTGTTATTTATATCCTTTTGCAATGACATTCTGTCCCAATAGATGGAAAAACCAACAACTGGGCCTGAAATTAATGTATTTTTTTTAGGGCACAAACGATTAAACGCAATTAATCGTTTATTAAAATAATCATTAAGTGATTTAGTAATTGGTTAATCGTCATCTGGACTTTAAATGATGCCATTTGCTGAAAGAACATAACAAGAGCAGTAATTAAGTCAAAACTGTACTGAAAATATATAATTTTTATTAAAGAAAAAGGAAGAAAACCTTTTTATGTTCTACCAAAACCAACATAAATGTCATAATTTTAGCTTCACTTGATTAAAATGATCATTTAAAAAAATCCTATTGCCTTTTTCCCTCAAATTATTAATCAGTTTATCAAAAATAAATTGACTAATAAACATATCAGCCCTACGCTGTATTGATAAACCAAAGCAGAAATTACTGAGCGTTTTACATGTTGATGTTGGAGATATCTATTTTTTAGCTTTGTTTTCTATAAATGAACAAGCATGTTATGTTATTGCATAAAATATTTATTTTCTTATTTTAAAAATAAGTTATTTGCAGTTGTTATACATTACTAATAACGTATAAAAAAAAGGTGGTTAAATGAAAAATGTGAGCTTTTTTTTTTTCAACCGATTAATCGTCAGTGTAAGAACAATTGCTTACTGAAACAATAATTGCAGCCCTAAAAAAAGATTTTATTTTTTAATAATGACCAAAAAAATATTTGATCAATCACTAAAATAACTGGCGGATTAATCGCTCTGATATTGTTTAAGTTCTCTGTTTGTTTCCTGTTTAGGCTCCCTGTCGCGGGACCAGAGGAGGGTTTGGTTCGCCGACGGGGTTCTTCCAAACGGAGACACAGCAGAGTCCTCCAAGCCGCCGTCCTCCGGCTCGGCGTCCTCGCAGTCACGGGTCGCCTCCACCTGCTCCAACAAGTCCGCCACGGCGGAGGCCCCCGTGGCGAGTTCGGTACGAAGCGCGTGTAGCCCCGACCTATGCTACTAGCTTAGCTCAAACGGATGATTAAAGGGAGTCGCAACATTTTATCAAGTGTTTTAGCCTAGATTCTAGTGCACATAGTTCAGCACACTTGGAATAAGACAAAACTAACTTACAAGTAACTTTTCAGCAATAAATAGGAGCTTGTTTTGAGTCAGTAATTCCTTAATGTTGATGAAAGTGTAGCATTTCCACTGGCAGGTTATTTCACTTATAACAAGACATTTTCCCATGTTATAAATGAAATAATCTGCCAGTGGAAATAGAACTTCTATGGGTTAGTTTTCTTATTTCAAATGTTTTACGATATTTGCACTAGAAACTAGACTAAACATACTTGATAAAAATGTATGGTTTTGCAGTGAATGAGCTCTTTACTCAGGAAATCCTGCCTCCATAACCGACTGTAATATGTTAAACATGTTAAAGTGAAGAGAATTATAAATGCTACGGCACTAAAAAGCTTAATATTGAGACATATTGTGCTTGGTTGGACCATTAATGAGACTATGCTCATGTAAAAGTATTCCTACAGCAAAGCCTTTGTATTTGTTTGGAGTGAACAGCTTCTGAATACCAGCTGTCCCAGTGAGTTTTGTTGCAGAAAGCAATAAATTTCATGTGGCTCAGCCGAGAGACGTTTCCTGCTCAAATTATCTCAAGTGACGTTGCATTAGGTAATCTAATTCTAGCCAATTTCTGGCAAACTGGCCATGTGGCGGTAGAAAGAAACTCAGTGGAGACGAGGGAATCAACAGAAGATGCCAATTAAGCTTCACACTAAATGTTTTTCTTCCACTAATCTGAACTTGAAGCTGCTGGGGGAAGTCTGGACTTCTTAGGCTGCTGCCTCTGCGACCCGACCCCAGATTTAGAAAACATTAGGAGTGGATTTATCATCCACTGTCCTCTTCTGTGAGAGCGGTTTGACTGACGGAGCGGTTTGACTGACGGAGCGGTCATCAGGTTGTGGCTGCATGTTTGCAGTTAAGAACAGTCCCTCCCCCGACTTTCCTGCCACTTTTATCAATATGTCAGACAAAAAAAAAAAAATTGGTATTGGCCAAATTCAGAATTGGCAGGTCAGGCTTTTTATCAATCAATCAATCAAATTTTATTTATGTAGCACATTTCAGCAGCAAGGCATTTCAAAGTGCTTTGCATCATAACAAACACAAAAACACAGAGTCATGCAACATAGAATCAACAATCAAAACATTACATTAAGTTAAATGCCAGCATTGAATTCATAATTGATTGCGTTTCAAATACGACTCTAAACAGGAGGGTTTTTAGTCGGGATTTAAAGGAAGTCAGCGTTTCAGCTGTTTTACGGTTTTCTGGAAGTTTGTTCCAGATTTGTGGTGCATAGAAAATGAATGCTTTTTTTTTTTTTAAAGATCAGTAATCTACAATCAACCAGAAAATTGCAATCGGTGCACCGCCTTCATCAGATCCGTATTTATGACCCCCTATCCAAGTAGCCCAAAAAAATCCAGTCTGTGTTGTTCGGAATGTCATGAAAAGGTCAGACAGAGGTCACATTCGGGTCACTTCAGGTGTAGCCTAACGCCTCCTCTCCACCCTGCAGGCGGCCCAGACCCCCGTGGCGCCGGCGGGCAGCCCCGTGGGCAGCTCCCTCAGCCTGATCCCGGAGGACGGGCTCCCTCCCATCCTCATCTCCACCGGAGTCAAAGGAGGTACGGGAGGCCACATCACAGGTGCTTGCCTTCATCCTCACCATTCTGCTGCCTCCTCATTGCTGCTGTGTTTGTGTCCATTTAGTGTGCTCCTCATGGCCTTTGTGTCACCGCTCATGTTTTGCACCACTCATTGCCAACAGAGAGGGGAGAAGCTTTGTTCACGGGAACGCTGAGGCGATGCTTAAACGATGTCGTGGAAGCTGTTGTGTTTGTTCTAACCAGAGACAGCAGGACTTTGAATCTCTGTCTCGCTCCGGCTGGTTTCTTCCTGTTGACCTGACTTTAGCGCTCTGAATCTCCCGCAGATTACGCCGTGGAGGAGAGACCGTCGGAGATCGTCCTCATGCAGCAGCTGGAGGAGGGAGGCCCAGACCCCCTGGTGTTCGTGCTCAATGCTAACCTGCTAGCCATGGTCAAGCTGGTCAACTGTGAGTCATGTTTACACCCCTCTGTTACACATTTATCAACCAATCAAGTTTATTTGTGCAACACATTTCAGCAGCAACAGTCCAAAGTGCTTTACATCATAAAAACACATTCTTGATTTAATATACATACTTGTTTTTATATAAAATAAAACTAATCCTTTTTGTGCAACGTTACAAATCAAACCAGTTCAAATAAAACTAAACTGAGCAGCACTGAAAAATCTGGAAGACATGACTGGATTTCACTTCTGCTGCACATTTTCTTTCTGTTCAGTCCAAACGTTTTGTAAACGTCTTCCTTGTTTCTTGGTAAAGCAGCTTTTGTTTTTCCTACTGCAGAGTGTCCGTGAATCATTTAAAGTCTTAAATTCGTGCAACTAAAACATGTTAAACATTTACAAAAAGTAAGTAGGTCTTTATTTTGTTAATGTTGTCCTGACAGGACTATTTAATCTTGTATATTCTTTGCATTCTCTTTTTTTTGCAGGTACTTTTCTGTCAGGCAAAACTTTGAGTCGCACTCAGACATCATTGCATCCTCTACATGTTTCAAACTTGAGGCCTGGGGGCCAAACCTGGCCCACAGTAGCTTTTTATGTGGGCCTTTAAGCTCCAAATTACATCAGTAATTCCCTCCAGTTTTTCACACTTCTGCAAAATTCACAGAAAATCAGCAAATCTCCACATTTTCTTCTGATTTTACTGCAAATTTTCTCTAAATTGGCTAAAAAACATTGAGTTTAAGTGACCGCTGCCTCAGCCTTTCTTGATGTCAAGTTAGTCTGCAGTTGATACGAGTAATAAAAAGTCACATTTAACATCACACATTAGCACAAATACTGTAAAAATGTCTTGGAGACATTTCTAAATTGCCACAACAAAATCTGGAATTCTGATTGTAAGAAACAACAAAAACAGTCGCGGAATGCTGGAAGAACAGCTATTTATCGATATTTTAACAAGTTAATTGGTTTTATCAACATATACTGGCACAACCAGCCATTTAAGAACATTCAGATTTTTGATGTGGCTCAAAATGAGTTCGATTCCCCTGCTCTAGATGCTTGAGGCTACTGTTGCTATGTTAGCAGCTAGCTAGCTGGCTTTTTGGCGTCTATATCTGTGGATATTGGTCTTAAATTCCATTCATAAAGGTTTTAAAAAGTCTTGGTGGAACCTGCAGAAACTCCACTGATCCTGGTATTAAGTTCAGTGTCCTGACCAGGTTTTTTCTCTTCAACTGTCAGATGTTAACAGGAAGTGCTGGTACGTGACGACTAAAGGCATGCACGCCGTCGGCCAGGCCGAGGTCGTCATTCTGCTGCAGTGTCTGCCCGACGAGAAAACCATCCCCAAAGACATCTTCACACACTTTGTGCAGCTCTACCAAGAAGCCCTAAGCGGTGAGAAATTCGCTGCGGCTCCTCCAGAGCTACAAAGAGTAGGGCTCGCCTTGTTTTAGGAATCGATTATTGTAACGATTAATCGAATTAAATAAATTGTCACATTCTGGAGAGTTTTCATTTACATAAGATTTTAGAAAGGCATTAAAAGATGCAAATAGACAGTTCAGTTAACTTTTTAGATAAGGAAATAATCATGTCATAGCCTAAAATGCAACAACACATCATTCCTTTAGAGAACGCCTGGTCTGTAATGATAACAAATTTAACTGGACGATAAATCGTTCCAGAAATTATTGTGATGCACAATAATATCATTGTTTTGAGACCATTTTCAAGTAATATAATGGAAATGGCACAAATGGAACACACTGTCGAAGATCGATAAACTTTAAATTGTAATGAACATTTGAAACTGGAAGAGATTTTAAATATCCAAAATAAATGAAACAACAAATAAAATGAATTATAAAGTTTCTACAAAAACAAAATTATCCCTGAAAAAAAGGGCAAGTTGAGACCAAAGCCACAGACTGAAGAGTTTTATCATCTGGTTTTTGTTGGAAAGACGGAATAGAGAAAAATGACAAATCATGCAAATGGAAATGATTGAGTTCATTTTTATTATCGTCTGATTAATTGATTTATTGGTTATTGATTTATAGCAAAGGATTCATCCGCAGCTTAAAAAATACTTTTAACATCAACATGTGAAAAGCTGAGCTCTTTGTTTGATGCAACATCAATATGGCGGATCCATTGATTATTTTTTCGGTTAACCGATCAATAATTGCATAGCAAAAGGTGTTTAATATTTTTTATTTGTTTATTTATTTTTTACATAATTTTAACCAGGTGAACATACTTGCATATTTACAGACACGTAGAAGTTTTTCTTCTTTTTTCATCTTAAATGCATAATATACTTTAATAGTTTCAGCTTAATTACTGCTCTGAATATGTTGCTGTTTCAGAAAGTATCGTTTATTTGGGTCGGTAAAAATTGATTATTAAATTAATTGATTATTTCAACAATCGATTCATCACAATGAATCCGATTGCTTCCCAGAGGGTACGTTCCCGCCAGCTGCCTGCTCACCTCCAGCGTTGTCGTCTGGCGGTCGTCTCTTTGTGTCTTGTTTTTTTACATCCTTACGCTGCACAGCAAAAACTGCTAATATGAGCCGACTGTGACGGCTCACTTTCCTCAGGCGGCTTCCTGTTGAGTATTTGCATCAGAGCCGTGTCAGCTGCTGGAAGGCAGTCGTATTGTGTGCGTTGATCCTCATTAAGCCGCTGCCAGTCAGGCGTTTGGAGGAAGTGCTGGCTTCAGAGAGCTTCAGCCGCTCGCTGTGCTGCCTGCTGACTGACGGCTCTTCCTCCCTCCGGCCACCAGGCAACGTGCTGAGCCACCTGAGTCACTCGTTCTTCACCCAGAGCTTCCTGGGCAGCAAGGAGCACGGCGGCTTCCTCTACATCAGCCCGTCCTTCCAGTCGCTGCAGGACCTGCTGCTGCCCAACCCGCCCTACCTCTTTGGCATCCTCATCCAGAAGTGGGAGACGCCGTGGGCCAAGGTCTTCCCGATCCGCCTCATGCTGCGGCTGGGAGCAGAGTACCGATGTGAGTTTGGGTCAATCAGTCAAGTTTATATGTAGAAAACATTTCAGCAACAAGGCAGTTCAATGTGCTTTACATCATAAAAACACTACAATCAACAATTAAAACATCACTGTTTGCCAAGTGCAGTCATTGCACATCAAAATGTTGGTTCGTGTTTCAATTATTACGGTTCAAAAGCAACTCTGTTCTGCCAATGGAGCTGCTACTTTTTCATCAATATTAAGGATTTATTTACTTAACTCCAATATCTTCCTGAAAAGTTACCTGCAACTTAATTTTCTTATTTCAAGTGCACTAAGATATTTGGACTATGAAAGATAAGATTTTGTGTTTTTGCAGTGAACTTGTTAAACGATTGCAGAAACCAGAGCCTCTCTTGACGCTTTGTGTCATTTTAAAGCAGCCAGCTGTTATGCTGCCTCCATTTTTCTGCAGTGTCTCATGAATCTGGAAAGCTGGTGTGCAGATTTGTCAGAGTGGCTCTTCTTCTCCTCAGAATCCTCTTTTCTCGCAGTCGGACCTGCCAGCTCAGCTCCGCCGCGCTCTCTTAAGCCATTAGCCTGCATCCTGCAACTTCGGCTGGAATACATTAACAAAGACACGTTTTCAACACAAACTGCTGGAATCACCAAGAAATTAATCCGCAGCACAAACGCCGCTGTTGTCAACATGCTCGCCTCTTTGAGGCCTGACCCACACAAGGCGGGTTGGCTCTAGGATTCTGCATACCGAGCCCAAAACAGCGTTAATGTTTAGTGATCTTTTTCCAGCTGCTGGATGATGAGATGAAGTTGAAAATAGTAGTTTAAGAAGCTTAATAAGAAGCAGTATTCTTCTTTTGAAAGTTAGGAGCCTTCTTCCTGAGATTTCTAATTAGGTCAGCCTCACTCAAAAATAGTCAGAAATTTATGTCAAAAATTAAGGCCTTAAAAAAGTCTTAAATTAATTTATTTTTTTTAAAGTAAGTTTGCCTTTAATATGTTAATCACAAGTCTTCATTTGTATCTTGTTAGTCTTGTATATTCAATGTTTTGTTTTTTTCTGAGACTTATGCTAACTTACTGCTAATATACCCTTGCTAGCTGGTAAGCTTTTATTGCATCTGTTTTGTGTAAGAGCAGATTTATTGTCAATTGGGTGGATTTGAAGTTTGTAAATTTGTCCTGTGATATAAGTCTTAAAGTCCATTCATAATGGTCTTAAAAAGTCTGAAATTCATTTTTAAAAGTTTGTTCTTACTATATGAATCACAGGTCTTAATTTTTGTCTTATTAATCTTGTATATACAATATTTTTTTGTTTGTTTTTCTCACGAGACTTTTCGGTCAGACAAAAGTTTGAGTCGTCCGCAGACATCTTCGTTGCTTTCCACGTTGAGACAGTTGAGGCTACCGCTAACTCACTGCTAACACACTTTTACCTGCTAGCTAGCTTTTTTATGTTTATTCTGTGTAAGTGCAAATTTACTGAGAGTTGGCTGGACGAAGGTCGTACATTTATGTTGTAATGCAGGTCTTAAAGTCTTAAGTTCATTTAGAAAGTAAGTTTGTCTTATATTTTTTGGTCACGTCTTTAGGTTCATTAATCTTGAATATTTAATGTATTTTATTCTTTTTTTGGTCACAAAAGTCAGTGTTGCGCGCTTCATTACATTCTGTCAGTCAAGGTGGTTCAGGCTACTGCTAACTCACTGCTAATATACCTTTGCTAGCTAGCTAGCTTTTTTGCATTTATCTGTAAATGCAAATTTCTCGCCAATTGCCTGGATGAAGTTTCTACTATTGTGTCCTGATACAGGTCTTATATTCTTAATGGTCTTAAATTTTAGTTGGTGACACCAGCAGAAACCCCATCATATGTCACAATAAGAAATAGTTTTCTTAACTAGCATGCTGCTTTTTGCTCTGGAAAGTGATACAATAATTACGTAACTGCTAAATCGGCTGTGATGGAGTGCATTGGAGTTTTAACTTTATTAATTTGCTCTTGCAGTTTATCCGTGTCCACTGTTCAGCGTTCGCTTCAGGAAACCTCTATTTGGAGAGACCGGGCACACCATCATGAATCTGCTAGCAGTAAGTGGCTTTCACACTTTTTTTCCTCTGGTTAATACCAGTATACCAGTGTATGTTAATAAAATTAAATAATGTGGTCGTCTTTTTTACAGGATTTCCGTAACTACCAGTACACTCTGCCGGTGGTGAAAGGTCTGGTTGTGGACATGGAGGTGAGGAAGACGAGCATCAAGATCCCCAGCAATCGATACAATGAGGTGAGTCTCTAAACGTTTCCCTTCAGGAACATTTTCCAGTTGGATCAAACTGGAACATCCTGTTGGATGTGCAGCGTATCGGAGACGCTCGGTGGTGGTAGAATAATGGTCTGCTGCTGATTCACCTTTTCAGGACTCAGATCATATCATATCCATAATTTATGGAAACATGAATCAACCAGGAGAACTTGGGCTTTGTAGCAAAACAATGTTCTGAAGCTCCGATCCACGTCTGTATGGCTAAAAACAAAATCCGTTGGAGAAGCCTAGTCAAAGCTTGGACTTCAGTCCAATTGAGTTGATCATATATCATTTAAAAAAGTCATCTAGGGTGCCTGCATCCGTACAAAAAGTAAGAAATAAATGCATCTAAAATTAAGGCCTTAAACTGTCTTAAATTAATTTAAGAAGTGTAAGATGGTCTTTAATAATAATTCTTAAATTTTGTCATGGCAGGGCTTTTTAATCGTGTATGTGTCATTTATTTTTCTCACAGGACTTTTCTTTCAGGCAAACTGTCGCATGCAGAAATCTGTGTTGCTTTCTGCAACTTGAGGCCATTGATGTATCCTAGCTATTTAGCTAGCTAGCTTTTTTGGAGTTTATCGTGGGTAAAGTGCAAATTTATTGCTAGTTGGCTGGACAATGTTTGTCTTTGCCACCACCTGGAACCCACATGATGCTAGGCGCAATTTGTTAAAAAATGCTTAATATTTCTGCCATGATACAGGTCTTAAATTTAATTCATAATGGTCTTTTTTAAAAGTCTTAAAAAGCCTTAATTTTGAGTCGGTGAAGATTGCAGCTTCTTTTTCACATAAGGCCTGGTTAACTTGCTTCTAATAAGTCAAGTTATCTTTTGAAAACTCCAGTTTTCTTTTTCTGATAACTTGTTCAGTCTGAAACTTTCTGTACTTTTGGGGACTATTTCTAAATTTAAACTTGGCAACGTCACACTGACCATTTGTTCTTACTCTAATAAATTTAGCAAACCTCCACGCTACAACAGATATCGCCGATCAAAAATATTTAACATCCTCTTGATAAATCCATAAATTGATGCTAAAAATGACGATACCGTTGTTGTTGTTTTGTTTGTTTGTTTTTCTACTCAGCTGGTCGGTCACATCGTTTAAATTTATAATTCAGGCCGAAGCAGAAAAACAAAACAAGCCGTGTATCTTGACACAGTTTTCCTAGCTGACTAGACTCTGTCATTCATTTTTAATAAGATGTTGCAGCATGAAGCAGGGCTCAGGCACAGAAGGTCCCCGATCACGATCGGACACGTTGCTATGGTTACCGAATGAGCCGGCGGTTTCCTGCTCCACAGATAAGGAGCGTCTCAAGGACGGTGTGTGCTTTGAGAGTTGTGTGTTTTCATACCACACACACTCGCTGTGACTCCCAAGAACGGCTCAAATGTTTAAAGATGGGGTGGGGAAAAATGTTACAGTTTCCAAATTTTATTCAATGTAACGTCTCCTTTAAAGGGAAAATTTGGTTTTCTAAAAACTAATGACTAAAATCATTGCAAGTCATAAACAAAACTAGATAAATACTAGATAAATAGTGTACATATGAGGTTGAGTTGAACCTCATATATATATATATATATATATATATATATATGTAGTAGTGCCCAAACTTTTTGTCCCTGCTCAATAATAAACCAAATGTAAATAAAATCTATTAATCCTTAAAGATTCAACACATAAAAAAGACAAGATACTTTAGTCTGTCCCCTTGTTAGAATAAAAACATAAAGTACTTTTTATTTTGTTGGTCAAATTTTTACTGTTCTTGATTTGTCTGGGGGCCGATGAAAAATAATTTCAAGGGCCGCAAGAGGCCCCCGGGCCATGCTTTGGACACCCCTGTTTTATAGTTTGCATACTTCAGCTAGCGATTAATCACGAGTAATCCGATTAATCGTTTCAGTCCTACCTGTGATTTCACACCGAAGACTAAACTCAATATTTTCTGCCAGCAGATTTTTGTCTTTTGTTTTGTCCACACACAGTTCTGTGTTTAGGTGATGCATGCAAACCTGCGCGGTTTCCCCTGCAGCTGAGCATCGGGCCTCTAAGCTGCCCACGTGTGATAAAGTGTCGCCTGCAGGGCGCGAATGAGCGTCAGCGTTGGAGTTTGGCTGCCGCCGCGCTGACAGATGGGAAGTCAGCAGAGCGAAGAGCGAACCGCCGCTCTGCAGCGTTTAACGCAGCGAGCGGTTAAAGCCCTGCAGATTTTCAGTTTTATTTCTGATTGGCAAACAGACGCAGGATTAATACGAGGAACTGAAATCGAGCTCTGCCTCCGAGTTCTTCTGCAGTCTGCCATCGATGTTCAACCCGAGATCTGCACCGGAAGCGATTAGGCTCAACCAGAAAGTCACTTTGACGCCGTTGGTCACGCTGTGCGTTGTGTGTCCCTGCAGCTGATGAAGGCCATGAATAAGTCAAACGAGCACGTTCTGGCCATGGGGGCGTGTTTCAACGAGCGGGCCGACTCCCATCTGGTCTGCGTCCAGAACGACGACGGGAACTACCAGACGCAGGCCATCAGCATCCATCACCAGCCGCGCAAAGGTGCACGAAGTCTAAGCGAGAAGTTTGTCGAGATTCTACTGTAAACATCTTAGTGCTAAACTAACTTATAAATATAGGAGGTGGTTTTAAGAAAATTATTCCACTTATAACAGTGAAAATGTCTTGTTTTAGTAAAATAATTAGCCCTGTTGCAATAAGCAATCAGTCAATCAATCATGTGGTTGATTGCATGATTTGTCGTTTTTCTTTCTTCTTTCTCTGTTTCTACCAAAACTGGATGGTAAAAGTCTTTAATCTGGTGTTTTGGTCTCAACCAGTTGTTTTTGTTTACAGAGACTTCGGTAACACTTTATTTGAAGAGGGGTGAATAAGACTGTCATGACACTGTCATAAACACCTGTCATGCACATGAATAAGCCTTCATGAATATTTATGACTGTTGTCATAAAGCATCATTCGGTAAATTATGACACTTTTAATACAAAGTTGACATTATTCAAAATGTCTTTGTTATGACAACTTGACATTAACCAGGAAATCATTACTGTTTAAACTTTACCTTTAATAACATAAAGTTACCTAATTTTTAAAGTGCAATCAGTAAAACTTTTATAACAAATTTATATCAGTAATGATTTCCTGGTTAATGTCAAGTTGTCATAACAAAGACATTTAGAATAATGTCAACTTTGTATTAAAAGTATCATAATTTACCGAATGACGCTTTATGACAACAGTCATAAACGTTCATGAAGGCTTATTCATGTTTATGACAGGTGTTATGACAGGTTTATGACGGTGTCATTACAGTCTTATTCACCCCCCTTCAAATAAAGTGTTACCGAGACTTCTTACTACTTTTTTTCATTGTTGTTTAAAATGTTTTCCAGTTCCAGTGTTAAATTTTGATTTGAATTTAAAGTGTATTGCTCTTTCGAAGAATGTGTTTTTGCATTATTATTTTTATACATTATAGTCCTTGAAGTTCGTCTCAAAACAACAGTATTATCATTTATCGCAATAACTTCCAATTTATCGTCCATAAAATCTGTTGCCTAGAAATAATCTGCCAGTGAAACAAATACTTTTTCATCAATGTTGAGGAATTATTGACTTAGAAAAGCTCCTACATTTTGCTGAAAAGTTGCGTTTGAGTTAGTTTTGTCTTATTTTTAGTGTAAACATATTTTCATTCAAAACTAGACCAAAAATATTTTGTTTTTGCAGCGTTTGTCCCTCATCTCTTCCCGTTTATGTTCTCCTTTCTGCTCCCAGTTTAACGTCTCAGTAGTTTTCTCGTGAATCTGAACTGACCTGGTTTGTTTGTTTCTTCTCTCTTTTTTTCTCTGTTTCTTCAGTTACTGGATCCTGCTTCTTTGTTTTCAGTGGTGCGTTGAAAGCCTCGTCCGGCTTCTTGGCTAAGACCAGCATAGTAGAAGGTGAGAAGAAATGTGAATAAAGATACCAGATGGCTTAAAGGAAAATCTAAAACGTTCCTCTTATATTCAGATTTATTGAGATTAAACTTTGTTTTTCTTGGCAGCTTGTCTTACTCAGCGAAGCTGTGAATCTCTTACAATCTCAGATTTTTCTTCAGCTTGGAAGGGAATTGGAATCGTTTTCTTGCCTAACATGTTTATAGCATACAGAGTTTTAGGGTTTGTGTTCGACCAGATTATCAAACGGTAACTAATATAAGTTGACAAAGTTTTATTTAACTTTAATGGGAAGTAAACAGAAAGTATTAAAGCTCATGCAAGTCTCAAAGGTTCTCGTCTTTAAATGCGTTAAAACTTAGAGGCGTTCAGAAGAGTAGTGGACCGAGTACGGAGCCCTGAGGGACTCCAGGTTCGACGTAATCAACTGGATTTACACCACAGGAACAAGACAAAACGATGAGATCTCATGAGATTAACTAAAAAAAACTGAAGCAAGTATTGTAATCTTTTGGTCAGGTGTTTCTTTCTTACACAATTTCTACAAACCTGAAGCTTAAAAGTGGTGAAACTTTGGGTGATAATCCATGAAATCTTGCTGTTTCTGGTTTATTTCATATTATAAACGAATCCGGCACCAAGTACAGTTACTATTACCTTTTTAATTCCTGTTTTATAGACTCTCTGAGGACAAATAAACCACACAGTCTGTAAAATCTTGAGCTGTTAAAACCATTTCTTTCAGCATCATAAAGTGTTTCTCATTAATTTTATTTCTGCTTCAGACGGTGTGATGATCCAGATCACAGCAGAGACCATGGACTCTCTACGGCAAGCCCTGAGGGACATGAAGGACTTCACCATAACCTGCGGGAAGGCGGAGCAGGAGGAGAACCCAGAGCTGGTCCACATCCTGTGGACCGAAGACGACCAGAACTTCAACAAAGGGTGAGAGAAAATTAACATTCAGGTAATTTAATGACAGATTCACAGTTTCTGCTGTAGGAACTCAGATAATAAAAATGATCGTTTTACAGACGTCTAATTGAAGCAGAAAACAGATTTAAATACTTGAGTTGGATTGTAAATAGTAGATTTACTTCAGTAACTTTTTTTTTTAAATGTACTTGCAGGAGTATTTTTACTACGCTGTACTTTTTTTACTTGAGTAAAATGTCTGGATTTTCTGCCCACTGAATGAAAATCAAACACGTTTTAACCAAAAATTCACCAGATTCAGACTCACACCTGCAGTTTCTGTTGAAGTTTCTTCAGTTTTTTTATTGAAAGAAGAAACTGATTTGGAAACATTTTATTTTGCCTGGTTTTGTTATTTTTTGTTACTGATATGAATTATTGTCAATTTGGTCTTTTAAAACACCAAACATTTCCACTTAACTTTATATTTTCGTCCGTCTCATTACAAACTTTTTAACAATTAAATGATTGATAATTTGATCAGTTACTCATTTTTTTGACTTTTTACCAAATACGTTTTTACTCTTGAGTAATTTCTTGGACTTGTGACTTTTTACTTTTACTTGAGTAAATTTTTTGGGTTCTCTGCTCCTGTGAAAGATACACATTTATTTCCTAATAAATGTGTTTTTGAGCAGAATATTTAAAGCTCCAGCGCTCTGCGGGAAAAGGCCCGACCCGTTCGGAGCTCATAAAGCTCAGCAGGAGCAGCTGCCTGTCCCACAGCAGTCTGGAGATGAATTGTGTTAAATTACGTCTCCCCAGGAATCCGACGTCGTTGTAAACAAACGTTTCTTTCAGCGTCATCAGCCCGATCGACGGGAAATCCATGGAGTCCATCACCAGCGTGAAGATCTTCCACGGCTCCGAGTTCAAAGCCAACGGCAAAGTCATCCGCTGGACCGAGGTAACACACACACACACACACACACACACACACACACACACACACACACACACACACACACACACACACACACACACACACACACTCTGTCCAGTTCATCTCCCAGGAACAAACGTTTTTTTCCTTCGTCTAAACTCAGAAAATTCACATTTTATAAATGAAGGAAATTTAAAAGACAAATAAAGTCTTAAAACTTTTTCTACAATAAAATTCAAGTCATCAAACTTTTCCAGCTTCACACCTTTGCAGATAAAAACAATACAAATGAACTAATAAAATACACTTTCAGTTCACTATTGAATATAATGTTTTACTGTTAATAGTGTTTTATGATAGTAATCTGTGTAAGCTAAAATTTCATGTTTTGAAGTGTTTTTTCTCTCGCATCCTAAATACCCGACTGGTCCGATAACAAAACACTAATAACACAAAAAAACGTAACAAAAATATAAACCAACCTTTATTTAAGTCACTGAGCCATTAGGAATATTAGATATTTATGAAAATGTCTGGTTTCAACTGTAAATGTTTTCCAAATTTTGAAACTTTTTCTTTCTTTAGTTACGGTGGAGACGTATTGATATGTTTATGTCCTTATACTATTGTTCATTACTAATGTCTACCTGCAAACTTGGCTTTTAATCAAATGTCAGATTCTTCATTTTAAAATGTTATAAAATATCAAACTTTCCAAACACATCAGTGAAATTCAAGGATTTAAAAAAAAACCCTGAAAACAAAGAGAAAGCTAATCTCTGCGGTGCGTTCAAGGTGTGTGCGTTTTCCCAGGTGTTCTTCCTGCAGAGCGAGGACCAGCCCAGCGGGCTCAGCGACCCGGCCGACCACAGCCGGCTGGCGGAGAACGTGGCGCGGGCGTTCTGCATGGCGCTGTGTCCGCACCTCAAGCTTCTGAAGGAGGACGGCATGGCCAAGCTCGGCCTGCGGGTCACGCTCGACTCCGACCAGGTGGACGAAGCCGTCATCCTCAGGGAGCCGTTCGGACCCGGATACCAGATACCAGGCTGGGATCCGGGTCCGAACGCTGTGCTCTTAAATGTTGCTATTTTTAAAATCCAAACTTTTTCTCACAAATAATAAAAAAAATGTTTAAAGCAGCACAAAATAAATAAAATAAAATAAAAAACTTTTAACATTTTTAAAATGTAAAATCACCGAAAATGTTTTTTCAGCAATAAATTATCATCTTCTTTTAATTAAACGGATAAACAAACGGAAGAACGAGATTCCAGATTCAAAACCTCTGATGTTTTATTGCAAGTTTTCCTGAAAAACATCCAGTTTTCTGATTATTCAAGGAAAAACATTTCATCTGTTCTCACCAATAAAAAAAAACAACAGAATTTAGGTCATTTGAAAACATTCGGTGCTTTTAGTCGAGTTTTAATATGGAAATTAAAATCAGATTTCGCTGCACTGAACTGGACTTTAGATTACAGGTGAGTAGATGTGGTCCTGGTTACCATGACAACAGATGGAAACCAAAATAAACTTGGAAAAGATGATCACTTCGTTTTGAATCTGCCGTTTTTGTGCATAGATTTGGATTTAAAAATCATAGTTTTGTCCTAATTTATTTAATTTATTCTTGAATTGAGGTCAGGTGGCCGCAAAAAATTATTCCAGGGGCCGGAGATGGCCCCTGGACCTCACTTTGAGCACCCATGCTTTAAGTAATCTCTTCTGAACCAAAGCAGCCAAATACATTCACTCCCTCAAGGATTTTTCAATTGTTTTTTTAATTTTAAATTTAATTCTTTTACGAATCACTGATTTTGTGAAACTACTTTAAAAATATTAGAATTTTTTTTTTTTTTTTTTTTTAAGATTTTTCTCTTATTAAACTTTTTCCAAAAAATACAGATATATGAGAGAACAAATAACGGACATTCAGATCGGGAACCCAAACATTTTTATTCTTTAACAACCTGAACAGCTCGGTTTTCCATCGTGGATTAGAACATCATGTGAGGCTGAAGCAAAAGAAACACTGCCATCTACAGGCGGGAGTTGGCATCAGATGTTTTTCACCAGCGTGGAAAAGAAACTCAAAGCTGTAAAAACTGGTTTATATACTGAACATAAACATAAATTTAACTATTGAAACAGGGATTTAGTTAAAAACATTTATTTCCTATAAATATTTCTTTTTCCTCACTGAATAAAATTAGATTAAAACTTTAATTTTCTACGTATTTTAGTGATTTTTATGCTGTTGCTCTAAAAGTTTAACTGATTTTAAGGGTCTTTGCACCTCTGGCGTCCGGTGCTGCAGAGCCTTTTTATAATCTATTTATATTTATTTACATATGATCTCATATATGTTAGAGAAAACAGAAGTGGTAGAAAAAGTAGGAGCAGAAAAGTTGCTCCTCTAAACCCAAAAAGTCTCAATCTAATTAAAAGTTCGAAAACCTGAAGGAAAATTCAACTTTTATTAAATAAATAAATCCTTAATATTGATGAAAAAGTGGCAGATTATTTCACTTATAGCAGGACATTTTCCCTTGTTATAATTAAAATAATCTCCTTGTGGATCCAGTACTTTTTCCACCAGTGTTAAACAATTATTTACTTAAAATAAGCTGCTGTTGCTTGCTGAACAATTGCTTGCAGTTTTTGCCTTATTTAAAGTGTAGTAAGATATTTACAGTAAAAACTGGACCAGTGAAGTTGCAGTGAAGCTTCAGCCGCTTTAGAAACGGCTGGTTTTCCAGAAACTGTTGAGCTTTAAGTTAATTTAAAGGATAAATTTTTACATTTTTTACTAAATGTTTTTCCATCAATCTTTCACCATTTTATTGCTATAATAACATCGTTGATCAAAGTGAAAATTTGACCTTTTAGTAAAATGTTTTTGTTGTATTATCCTGTAGTTCTGACGTTTCTGTCCCCCCTCCCTCCCTCCAGGTGGGTTACCTGGCAGGAAGTAACGGCCAGCCCCTCCTCCCTCAGTACCTGAGCGACCTGGACAGCGCCCTGATCCCCGTCATCCACGGCGGGGCGTGTCAGCTGAGCGAAGGCCCCGTTGTCATGGAGCTCGTCTTCTACATCCTGGAGATCATCTCCTAGGAGACACAAACACTACTTCTTCTTCTTCTTTCTTTTTTAGCACCATCTCACAGCCTGGTCCTCCTCCTATCCCCCTCCAACCATTCGCGCCTCAAAAAGAACCAGAAAACTGTGCCGGTCCGGCCCGGCCCGGTCCGGGTAGCATTCCTCCAGTCCAACCTATGCATCCTCCGCCGTCTGCTTCCATCCAGAGGTGAAGCTCCGAGCAGAGAGTCTGTCCCGACCGCCACGCTGCGGCCTCCGAAGGGTTAAACTCTGAGTGACGTTCGCCGCCTCCTTCGAATCCAGACAAGTTGGCGTCAAACTTTTGTGCAGCAAAAATTAATTTGTGCTGCTTTCGCTTTGAAGATATTAGTGGAAGTCACATTACCCAGACACGTCATTGGTGTCAAACGTTTGTGCTGCAAAGATGTTCATTTGTGCCGCTATCATTTTAAAGGTGTTTCCAGAGGTCGACAAAGGTCAACCAGCCTCCCATCTTCTTCCAATCTGACAAAAATCAATCAGCTCGACTTCTTTTCTGCTGCAAAAAGTTTCGTTTGTGCTGCTTTTGCTTTGGAGATATTAATGAAAGTTCAAACAAAATCAGCGTCGGATGTTTTTTGCTGTAAAAATTTTAATTTGTGCCGCAAGTTTGCAGAGGTCATCAGAGGTCAACCAGCCTCTCGCTCACATTCACCAACTCGGCTACGTTTGTGCAGCAGAAGCTCGTTTGTGCTGCTCTGGATTTGCAGATATTGCTGATGACCCCTGGAACTTTTTTTTTTTTTTTTTTTACTATCTTTAAAAGGAAAGCGGCACAAACACATTGATTCTGTTGGATCTGGAGACGGGGGGCGAACGTCACTCCGGTTTAATAAACTGATCCATCAGTTTTATTAAAATACAAAGATGAACTGAGGTCAATTAAACGCTCGTTAACGTCGTTATGCTCCAAATTATTAACTTTACTAATCCAAATAAAAAACCCAGTTTAAAAAACAATTAAAATCAGATGCCAAATTTTATTTAATCTTGTGAAATCTACATTTATTTTGTAGTAATTTATATAAAAATACTCGGTGTGTTGCCAAAGTGTCCAGCTTTACCACAGTACAAACTAATTTATGTTTTATTAGGATTTTATGTGATGGACAAACACAAAGTTGAGCATAATTTCATTTTTCCCCCCCAAAAAAAAAAAATTGTCAATTTTTATAGAAATTTGATGATTTAGAAATCATCAAATCTGGCCGCCATAAGTTACTATGTGGCTCCCCAAACTCGCTAGACAAGAAAAAGTAATTATGTGCTTAAATATTGTTTTATCAATGCAGTTTTTATCGTTTATCCTGCTAAATTACATCAATCTGTGCTAATGCATAATTGAGTTTATTGCACATTTTCAGCAAAACAATTACAAAAAAGGGTTGAAGTGACCAACTCTCACCAGTAGGTGTCAGTATTGTCCTTTACTTCATGTCCAGTTCCAGTAGTAAAGTAATATTTAGCATAAGAGCAAATATTTCTAAATTGGCATCAAAAATTCTGCTTTTTGATGTCATAAAAAATATCACCAAACTCTGGAAGCCAAAAAAATAAATAAATAAACTTAGTAACAGATGTGTGATGACATCACGCAGCATTAGTTTGAGGTTCTCAGTGTGGCTTTCCGGACAGACCTGACGGCTCCTCTGCTTCTTATCGGACGTTTGCTCCGATGTCACTGTGTCAGCCAGATGAAGCGATGCATTCTGGGTAAAAACCTGCCTCTGTGTAGCACGGATGCTGCTGAAGGAATCGTTGGAGGTGGAGGACGGTGCGTTCGTGAGGAGAAACGTTTGGTTTGTTTTTTTTTTTGCACCATGGTGCTCAGTGCCTGCAGCAGAGCGTCATCAAGGGAAGAAGATTCGTCGGCTTAACTTTAAGCTTTACTCATCGTCACCAAATTCTGCATAGACTTGTATATATTTTTTTAAAGAGGAGCCGTTTCTTCCCTACGCTATCGTCTGTGTCCTCTTACGAAACGTCTAGAAGTCCTGCCGTACTTTCCATTTCTTCAGCTGCATCTCATTTAGTCTTTTCAAATCATGCGAACAACTGTTAAAAATGTAAAAATATATAAATATATACAGTATATATATATAAAGAGATATAAAAACTAATTGCAGAAGCAGTGCACTGGAGTCTAAGCCATTTAAGTTGAGCGCCGCGTTCTGGGAGGAAAAGGTAATTTCAGAAATTCACTGACTGATCCGAGGCTGAATGTATCTCCGCTCCGCGTTCTGCTTCCTCCCAAAAAAAACCCCGAAACTCTGCAGCTCCGGAGACGCTTCAGCCGTTCGCAGTGCAGCTACCAAGAGATTGGGTCCGTCCAGCGGCGGCTCGGACCTGCGGATGAAATCTACGAATGTATTCTTCCCGTTTCCGTTTCCCCACCAACAGAGAAAAATAAAACAAAAAAGTCTGTACAGTAATCATTCTGTGTGACATTCTCCATCTTATCACGAGATTCTTCTCATCTGTTGAATCAAAACGTTAGACAATCTGTTGAAAATCTGCAGAAGAGCCGACATTTCCAATTGGCAGCGGATCATTTCTTACCTCCAGGTGTTTTAGGAGGTTCTGTAATCGTGATAAAAAGGTGAAACAGTCGCCACTTCCTGTGATCGTCACTCGGTTTCATGCTGCCCCAAAGCAAACCGATTATTTCCCCGAGTCTTCGTTTACAGTGACGTCTTCAGATATGTGCAATATGTCCGAAATCCGAACGCTAAAGGTGCAATTTGACCAGAAAAGTAGCATTTTGTTTGTTGTAAAAATAAAAAATGTTTCTCTCCAAAACTCTAAGAACACTGCATGCAAAACGGAGACAAAAATCAACTTTTTTTTTTTTGCATTTTGACAGTAAATAAATCCTGAAAAATGCACTCGTTGCGTTGTTTACTGGTCTTTGTTGTTTTTTTAAATTATTAGTTTGGAAAAGCCAAAACTCTTGTACTTTATTTTTCTTTTACAAATGTCATGAAGTGGTTATTTGAAAAAAAAAGAAAAAAAAAAGCATATGTAAAATAAACCTTATAGAAAAATGAAATGATGTCCATTTTTTTTGTTTGCAGGAAAACGTTTATGCAGCAGAATTAAATTAACAGTAAAATTATTGGTTTTGATGTTACCATGATCAGGATATTAGTTTCTAATACAGTTTTAGATGCTGTCAGACACACATTGCGGTGCAGCTTCACAGAAATATTGACAGATTATTTTATGAACCTGCAGTCGATTAAACAACAGAAAACAAAATGGCGACAAAATATATATTAAAGTTTTCTTTTCTGCACAGAATAAAAACAAAAACTGAAATGTAGCGACCAAACTCACTTGGCTCAGCAGGTTTTATGGCTTCATTCAGCTGGGAGATTTAAAGGGCCAGTACGCAAATTTAACAGCTTCTCCGCGCTCAGGCTTTTCAGAAAACAAAAATCTGTAATCAACTGATTTAGTTTGTCGATACAAACTCCTGTGATCAGAACTAATATTTATTTTTCAAAAGTTATTTTACTGCAGCAGCATAAACTCACTGAGAATTTGTGAAAAATGTATTATTTTCCTTTTATATTTATTGTGAGGTGAGACATTTTTAATTTATAAAAAATTAGAGAAGCGTCCAGCTGTAAAATCATTCTGAGGGCCACAGATGGCCCACCAACCTCACATTGGACACCAATGTACCAACAGCTGTATGTCAAAACATTTTTATTTGAACTATGACCTTTGGAGATTTATTTATTTTTTGGCTGCAGTCTCATCCTGCTCACTGTGGAGAGATGGGCAGCCGTGTCGCATCTTATTAGTTCCCCAGCGAACCAGATTCACAGATTAGAAGTTCCTAGAAACGTATTTATTTTTAAAGAAGTTGCTTTGGGGACAAATAGTTTTTGGATTTTAATATTAATGTGTTAAAATAATTTTATCTGCTGAATAATTTAGATTTCTCTAAAATGTTCAGTGAAAGTTTATGCTTCTGCAAAAAAGACAATTTTATTATTTTTTAAGACATTAAAAGTTTTACATGTGAGGCTTGGTGACAAAGATTTTTTTCAACTTTTAACTTTTCAGATGACGTACTTTAAGTTTTACAGTAACTGGCCCTTTAAAAAAACAACCAGAAAGAGCTGAAACGTCAACAATGGCTTTAAAATAATTCTAAATTATTATTTTTTTGTTGCTTAATTTACATTATCCAACAGTTTTCAGTCTTTCTGCTGAAAATAAACAGTTTCCAGCCACAAAGGTAATCGTTTCTCCCTTTAAACTGTGATGTAAAGCAGGAAACCAATCATTTAGCTACATTAAATAAAGACAGCTACTTAGATAAGTTACTCAGTGACCTCTGACCCCTTACTTTATCTTTATATTCTAAGGTTTCCTGTGGTTTTGTGCTCCTCTCTGTAAACAAAACACATGTAATTCGTCCAGTCTGAGCAGGAAGCGCTGAGAGCGAGTCGTCTCTAAAATAAAGTCGCACCTCGAGTTGCTTCGTAACTTCTTGGCTTAATGAACACGTCGGCCATGTTGCATAAATGTCAGTACAAACGTCTGCGGCAGATTTGGCAACTAAAGGTGATTTCAAATGTGCAGGATTTTACAGCAACTCTGATTACTTTGGTATTAGTGCATAGTGAAGTTCTCGATCCCAGACTCGTATGAACATGAGGAATATGTACACATTATTGGCTGCAGGATATGAAATGAATTTCAGTTAGCCGGCAGGATGAGAGCAGCTCCTCGGCATCAGCAGGACTGAGTCGTGACAACCGGCGCCCGAGTCTGAGCCGTCGCATCGCTTCATGCCTCTACGACACCAAACGTCTCCTGTGCAGAAAGACGCTGCCGCGTGGCGCTAATGTGCAAAAGTTTAAAGACGTCCAAGGTCAGTGAAGGTCGCAGTCCCGTGTGAACCAGTGACCGTCCTCAGCAGAGACCCCGAACCTCATCTTTGTCGTCCCAAAAGTTTCTGATTGAGGCCGTTTTCACCTGCAGGGCGAAGAGATTATCGGTCAAATATTCTGAAACAAGTCTCTGGATTACTGAGGATTAACAGCTGCAGGTTTCACCAGCAACAATCAAGACTTTTTAAGACAATTCGAATTTATTTATTCACCTCGGAATAAATGCAGTAAAAAAAAAATCAAGACTTTTTAAGACAATGAAAAACTTTATCAGACAATTCAAGACAATTTAAGACTTTTAGGACAATTTAAGACTTTTTGGACAATCCGATACTTTTTAAGACAATTCAAGACACTAAGGACTTTTAGGACAATTTAAGACTTTTTAAGAAAATTCTATATTTTTTAAGACAAATATTAAAGAAATTCAGAAAAAATCTTATATTTTGCTATCCTCTCTACACTGTAAAAACAAAATCTTACAAAGTATTTTCGCCTAGTTAATAGTGCCCACCATAAAAACAAATAAAACTGATATTCCTGCCACTGATTGGTGAGTGTAAGATCGAGAAAGTGGAACTCAATTCGTAAATAAATAAGTAGTTTTATGAGGTTTTTTAACCACATGATATATAAAAATTATTTACTAAAAAACATATGGAAAAAAACATACCTTCAAGTGAAACTCCTTCGAATTGGATAAAAATCTAAAGACCCTAAAAAATTGAGAAAATTAGAAAATATTTCAATAAACACGTGAAAGATTACATTTAAAAAAAGAAACAACTAAAAGACATTTTGTTTACCTTTGAGGAGTCGATGACCAGCCAGCGCTCGGTGCTCGTCTGGACATCCTGGCCACTCAGAGGCTCCCGCAGGCGAACTTTGACCTCGACTCGACCTCCTGTGTGTTTACGGCCGTCCATCACCTGCCAGGACAAAAAAAAAAAAAGAGAAGCGGCAATTATTTATTGTTATTTATTATTAGTTTAGCTCTTTGACCTACATATTGAGTTAACTATTCCCAGGTAACCGAATTAAGTTTATTCAACTAAATTTATTATGTTTATACAAACTTAATTTGATTACACGTGATGAATTAACATGCATTTTTTTAAGTTGGAGTTACGTTCTCTTTTTTTAGTGTGTAGAGTTCAGATTTGGTGAAACATTTTAATTTACATTAAAGTATTTAAAAATGTAAATCCTGACTTCCTATAAGTTACAGTTAAATCAGAAACTGTGCGACAGCAGAGAAAAGGCCAGCTAATTATTTGTTTTTCAGATTAACTTTAGTTTGGTAAATTGACAACATTACAAAAAACAAACCAAAATAAAATACTCTTTTACAAACCCATAATTTACCAAAAAAGGATCAGGCTGAACATTTCTGCAGAGTTTCTCCGTTTTCTTACCTCTACAATTTCCCTGATTTCACTCTGTGACTCCAGTTTGTCCAGCTTTATGAGCGCCGACCCGACGGGCTTGTCGCTCCGCAGGAAACCCCTGAGGCCGAAGAAAGGAACGTCTCTCTGTCGTTTGGTAAATGTGAATAATTTTTAGATGAGTCGGAGCCTCACCCTTTGTGCAGCAGCTCCAGTTTGAGGCCTTTCGACGCCACGAGTCTCCTGAAGCCGCGGTGGTTCCGGTTGATCGACAGAGTGAAGCTCTGGTTGAATTCTGGGAAGAAAAAACATGACATGAGCAGCAAAATCTGGGGAACAAAAGCCACAATCAGGAAGCAACAGGAAAACGACAACACGTCTAGCAATGGGTTCAGAAAAAGTTGAGTGCTGGAATAATTTATTTTAATTCTTGTTTTAAGGTACAGTTTGTCCGTTTGGAGAAATTAAATTTATATCTAGAGATTTCACTTGACAACGTTCCAAAATATTCATAAACAGCAGTGAAAACGTCTCGACATCAGATTCATGATTTACCTGGTGAGTTAGTGTTTTTGATGACGTTTGTTTTGTGTTTCTGCGGCTGCTCCTGCAGGAGGAGGCAGAAAATGATTTAATGAAGAAAAAAACAGATTAAATGAAGAAAAAACAGATTTAATGAAGCAGAAAACAGATTTTAATAAAGAAGAAAACAGATTTTAATTAAAAAAAACAGATTTAATGAAGAAGAAAACAGATTTAATGAAGAAGAAAACAGATTTTAATAAAGAAGAAAACAGATTTTAATGAAGCAGGAAACAGATTTTATCATAAATGTCATGAACAGAGGACAATTAGGGCCACTGAAAAACAATTCCCTGTTTTTCTCTTTTTTGACTTTAATCTCAGAGGATTAAAGTCAAAAAAGAGAAAAAGAATTCTGAGAAAAAACAGTCAAAATTCTGAGAAAAATTTATAAATTCTGACAGAAAACGGCAAAATTTGGAGAAAAAGTCAAAATTCTGAAAAAAAAAGTCAACATTCTGACAGAAAAAGTAAGTTTTGTTTTTTTAGTGTCCCTGATCCTCTTCCTGGTCACATGTTCTAAATAATCCAATATTAATTTAAACGAACTTACTGCGCTGGGGTACGGAAAATCAAACTTGATATAAGCATCCAGATCATTTGGTTGAACTCCTGTGGAAGATAAAACAACCATAAAGAATATTATAGTTTTCCTAAAGTCATATTTAGTAATAAATGTAAACATAAAAAAACTCGTATTGAATCCGACTTTTCAGGAAACGTTGAGCTAAACGTTTTGGTTTATCCAGTTCTGTCCTTGTTTGGTGCGTCTGAATGTTTTTACCACTGGGAGCAGGAAGGTTCATGCCTTTCACGATGAGGACCACCATGTCTGTGCTGCTCAGCTCTGGAAATATTCTAGAAAAAGAGAAAAGCTGTGAACACATGAGGACCGACACCTGGTCAGGATAGAAGAGCAGCGTTCCCACCTCACAGTGCGGAAGGATTTCTCCTCGAAGTGATGCTGGGGGGGAGGAAGGCCTCTGGACTGAGCCAGCTTCAGGACGTCCAGGCTCTTCTTGCAGCTTTCTGCCAGTTTCTCAAACCTCAAACACACAGACACGTCACATCGGTGTAATCCTCCAGGAAATCAGAGCATTTAACCACAATCCTGAGCTCCAAAAACAAATCAGTGCAGTGGTAACCTTCAGGAACCAACAGAGGAGGCTCACTTTGTGGTTTCAGAGACGTTCCCCAGGTGAGTGAACTGCTTGGAGTACGTCAAGCATTTCTGGAAGGACAGATGGAAATCACAGCGGTTGGAGAAACAAAACTGAAGAAACCAGAGTTAGGGTTTGACTCTCAGAGTTTCACCTCATGCTGCTCCTTCAGGATGCTGCACAGTTGTGTGTAAACCGGGCCAGCTTTCTCTGAAACCTGAACGTCGCTGTGGTGCACCAGGATGAAGTCGTCCTCCTCGTCACCAGGGGGCGACGGCAGCTTCAACAGAACAACAAACCTGTTACAGTTTGCCGTTTGGGGGGAAAAGCACATCTCTGAGGATTCATTCACACCAGCCCTGTTCAGTTCGCTTTAATCAAACCAGTTCACTGGTCTGGAGGGTGGGGTTCATTTGGGGATGAGTAAAAGCTAATCGGACTCTGATACGAACTAAAACAAGCCTCCGTTCGGTTGAAGTGAACTCTGACGCCGTTTGAATGCAGTGTGAATGCAAACAAACCTGTGGAAGTGGACGACAGCGCAGGGCATTCTGGTCAATATATCACCCTCTGCTCTGTGGGTTAGCGGAGGCGTTGTGTCGATTGCCACGGCAACGGGTCTGCGTGTCGAGTAAAGCCGACCCGGAGATCGAGGAACGGCAGAATTTAAAGTGATTTTACACCCGTTGGCGATGGCCAAACTAATTCTTCAACCGCTAAAATATTTTTGTTTTCATTCTATGAAGAAAAAAGTTGAACTCAAGTCTTTTTCAAAGGGTTTCGTGTCAATTCCCTCAGTAGTTATTGGTGCAGCGCCCCCACAGGCCAGGAGGGGAACAGTTTTTAAACCAGTTTGGATGGTTTGACTCTGTGCAGTGTGAATGCAAACCCCACCGGCTGAAAATATAACCGCTGTTGTACTTTGCTCCTCAGTTGAACAGAGTCCACCAGGTGTGAAAGCTTCCTGAAGGTGGCGATGTTTCACAGAAGGCAGGGATGCAGCCTGTTTTCCTGCTCACCGTGCTGATGTCCACCGTTTTGCCGCTGCGCGCCGCTTCGATCATGGGGTCCAAGCCCTTCGCGGTGCGGAGGAAAACCTTTGCTTGCTCCATGTCGTTCTTCTGCTTGGCCTGCAGAGCCGCCTTCATGAACTGTTTCTTCCTGCTGTCCAAAAGCTCCAGCAGCTGAGCGGCTGGAGAGGACACACAGAAATCAACCCAAACAGGAGCGACACGCAGGATTCACACGCTTTTCCCTCAAAATAACTCAAGCTCTTTTCAAGACTAAACTTTTCCAGCACACCACTTTAGAAATAAAAACAAAAAAACGAACTAAAGAAGACCATTACAGGGGTGTCCAAATATTATTTATGTCCTCATGAGGTCGGCAACGTTTTGTTTATTTGGACGTTGATCCAGCCAGTCAGTAAACGATGCTGATTCAGAGACAAACCTGCAGGCGAGAGGTTTTCCTCTGCAGACTTTCTGTCAGGCGAAGCCGACGGCGAGCGTTTCCTCTCCGGACCGGCTGACGGGACGTCCAACGTCGGCTTCTTCGGCTTTTCTAAAACACCGACCTTAGACTGAGAGAGATTCGGTAAGTTAGGAGAAAAAAACCTACTGTATAAAAATAAAAAACAACCCAGAAAACTCACCTCTTCCTCCTTTTCATCATCATCTTCATCAGCAACATCAGTGGAAGCGAGTTTGCTGGCCGCCTCCAGCGTAGCGACAAGCCCCTGTTCATCGCCTGCCACCTTCTGGCCCGGGATCGGAGGAAAACCTGGAACATCGACCTGACACTTAGATTTTTTTTTTAAAGGTTTGTTGGCTCTAGTGGCCTTTATCTGAAAGTAGTTCGACATGAAAGAGGGTAATGAGAGAGGGGGAAGACATGTGGCGAATGTCACCAGGCCGGGAATCGAACCTGGGACCACCGCCACGAGGACCAAGGCCTCAATACGTGGGTTGTGCTTTGCCCCTGCGCCACCACAGCACCACACTTAGCGTTTTTAACCAGGATGAAAAATTCTGATTGAAAACGCAGCAATTTACAGGTCAGATTTATGTTATATAAACATAATAATTTACATTATTACATTTATATTAGATAAATGTAATAATCTGCCAGTGGAACTGGCAGATTATTACATTGTAATAATCTGGCATTGTAATAATCTGCCAGTGGAACTGGCACTTTTGCTCTTGTTTCTTGCTGAAACAAAAGCTGAGAGTTAGTTTTGTCTTACTTGGTCAAATTTTGTTTTCGCAGCATTAAAATCACAGACAGCCTTCAGATTTTTCACCGTCTTCAAAATAAACCATCAAACATGAAAAATATTCAGCTAAAGAAACTCCTGCTCTGATCTCACCACCTTCTGGTGAATTTTATAGACCTATGATGCCTAGAAGCTGGCACAAATCCAACAGCAATGACGACTAAGCGGCACATGAACCCATAAAATGAGATAAAATTAGCAACATGGTACCAACCGGGAGGAACTGGAAGCTCGTCGAAGTCGACTGGTTTCCCGGCTTTGTGAGCCCGGATGGCGCTCTGGTATTGCTGCAGCAGAGAAACATTAAAACGGTTTTAGTTACAATAAGTTGTGATTTACAAAGAGAACAAGTAGATTTTCTACCCTACTTCCTGAAATCACTCAAGCTCTGTTTCTACATGTCTGATGGGAAACTGACTGACATAATTTACGAGTTAAATTAGGGAGGAAATTACTCTGTCTTCTATTTCTTGTACTATAAAATCTGTGATGATCTGAAATAAATGTGCAAAATAAAAGTAAAAATAAATTGTAAATGGTAACAAATTCACTTGACTTAAGCCGAAATGTACTGAGAAGTAACTTTTCAGGAAGATACATGAGTTTAAGTAAATAATTCCTTAATTCAATGAAAAATTGCTATTTATGGCAGATAATTTTACTGACAACCAGACATTATTCCTTGTTATAAGTGAACTAGTATTTCTTTATCAACATTAAGAAAGTATTGCCTTAAAATAAGCTTTTTTAAAGCTACTTGAAAGTTAGTTTTGATTCATTTCAAGAGAATTAAGTTATCTCATGAGAAACTAACCGAAATACAGTAACATTTAGTGTTTTTAAGGCACTAATAAAGGAGTGAAAAATAATCCACCTGCTGTGTGGAAGCACTGAAAACATGCAGTCTGTAGAGACGCTAAGAGGCATTCGTTCCCTCGTACCTTCGCGATGCGGTCGTGCATCCGGGCCTTGCGGTCGTCTCCGCTGGCCTTGGCCTGATTTGATGCCTCCACATATTTCACTCGTCTTTGCTCCAGAGCCTCCAGGACGTCTTTGGGAGCCGAAGGGCCAGCAGGGCCTGAAACAGTTTTAATTCTTCAGTTTCTACCTCATGACACAGAGACGCTTGGTGGTACATGTTAATAACAACTCAAGGTTCCTGTGTGTTTTCCAAAGTCAAACATAAAGAGACTTTTCTTTCATCGCTCTCTCCCTAAAGATAAGTAAGTCTAGATGTAGGTCAAAAAAGTCTGTGAGGAGTTTGAAGGGATGGACGGATAAATAGAGGAAGGACACCTGGATAGATTGATAAACATTGATTATAGTTTAATAAATCAATGGATAAATAATAGATGGATGAAGATTTGCTCAGACAGATGGACAGGCGTACAAACAAATGGACAGACTGATGGGTGGATGGACCAACTTGTTGACAAAAAGATGTGAAATAAAGTTTGGCGATACAAAATATTTGAATAGAAAATACTTAAATCAAAGAGGAGTTAACTGGAAAGAGAGCGATAGGAACTTGGTAACAACACGACAAAAAACAAACGGGAAATTAAACATTTAATGGATAACTACCAGATGCTGCAGTAACAGTGTGGGAGGCCTGCAGGTTTTGCTCAGATGAAGGTTTGCTCACTGCAGCAGAGATTCCTCCTGCACCTGGAACACAAGAGCCGAATATTTCATCCCAGGCACAAAAACACAGATTACACATTTCTGAATTCAATGTTATTTCACAATACAAGCCATTTATATCCACTTAGTTATAGTCCTGAGTCCAGGTATATATTTATTATTGAAAAGTTGCCTTAATAAGGAAATCAGGGTTGATTGAACATTTAGTTTCAAACGACTTCAGTCCAATTAAACAGAAAGTTCAAGTATTAAAACACATCTTAAACTCTTTTAGAGAGACAAATAACTGTCTTATTTATCAGTTATAGGCAGGTTTAAGTCTTGGCTAGAATTGACTTCATCGCAGCGTCACGCCTCCACCTTCCTAAGATGATGAAAAAGCTGCTTGCTGACAATGACTAGCGTTGGTTTTAGCAGTTAAATTATCAATATAACATGCTAAATCTTAAATTTACGCCCGGTATATAAAAGAAAACGTGACGCAGTGATTTGCTACTAGTTGTCAACACGACATGCAGGGGACTCCACTCCTTTTTTGGTAAATTATTGGTTTGTAAAAGTAACATTTTGTTTTCTTTTTTGTAAAAATAAAGTGAATCTGAATATGAATTTAGTCGCTAAGGACGTTATTGGAGGAAAAATCAACTGGGACAATCCACCATTTGAAATAAATTGATCACATTTGCATAGGCATCACGATTCTCCAATATAATTATCACATTATAAGGTGATGATGTCTATTATTTTCCTCTGTGACTGCAGTGTTCTTCCATAGCATTCAGATCTTCTTCCCTATTAAAACCCGACTCATTTCCAGCATTCCTGACCTTTTCCAGGCGGTGAAGGAAGGCCACTGAGGTCGACTGCTTGTCCTTTCTCCAACGCCTCGATCACTGCGTCGAAGTTCTGCACAAAAAAAACAAAACACATAATGATGCTCTTGTGTCAGCTCTGGCATTGTTGGCATATTTCACTTCACATTCCTCTGAGGGAAATCTGGCAGCAACACAAACAGAACGCAAACGTCTTAAACGTCTGACTGAGGAAAACAGTTTTATTAAGCAGCTAAAGTGACAAACTTTACAGTGTTTCTCCTAACACTATATTATTTTTGACATATTGATTACAACAGAAATCACACGAGGTTACCTTCCTACAGAACAGACCTGAACCTTGTATTCCAATGAAACAAATTACAGTTTATAAATCTTTTTTATATTATCTAAATCTACATTTCTGTCCATTTCGTTTGCTCTGCTTTCTGTTTTGGTGTCTGAATCTGTTACACAAGTTAATCACACACACACTAGGCATGAGCTGGTTCCGGCTTCAGGAACAAGTTATGGTTTCATACCACTAAATATTATGCAACGCTGCAGTTTAAAGTAAACCCTAAGTAAGGTGCCAGAGTGTTGGCTCTAATGCAAGCCACTTTCACATTTAATAGGCTTTTCTTTTCCTTTTTAAATCAATATATCTATTCTTCCTCATAAAAAAATTTGTGCATTTCTGATTTCTAGAGTGATAAACTTCCTGAATCACAGACAAACCAACCCTAGATAACATTTGACATAAATAAGATGAAAAAATAACAGGTTTTCTCAACCAAATGCCCAAACAATCTAGTTTATGGTGGTAGTTGGGTAGAATATGTGAAACTCAGAAGTTCTGGTTTCATTTTTAGCATCCAAACTTGATAAAACCACTGTGATGATCCACTTTCTTATCATAGATACAGTTTATTATTTAATAATATTTTTAGTTTGGGTGCTTTTATTTATTTCTTTTTATTTATTTTACATTATTTTGATATTAAGAGTATAAATACGATTTTAAAAATGACATTCTTCCCATCAGCAGTCAACATTTAAGCAATCTAGAACGCTATTCTTCAAATTGTCATTCTAGTTGTTGTAATTCTAGATCTCTACGGGTGAATTTCTACCACAAATCATAACTATTAATACCCTTAGTTTGAATTTTTACTACTAAGAATGTTATTTTGACCAGAACAGATAACATTGTTGCGCTTCATAAAGGGAAGTGGAGGTATGAAATGTTAAAACGTTTTTCTTACTGAACCTGTCCAGTGAGTTTTAAGTGGTGATAAAATGCAAGATGAAAGCAGCTTGCTCGTCTTCCAGCGTCCGTCCAAACTGAGGACAATGCTGCTCAGCAGAATCTGGAGCAGCCAACAACACGCTGAGGCTTTTGCACAACAACATAACGTATATTTAAGTCACTGCCTGGGTTTGAGCAGCCAGCGTGAGGTAAAGGCCGCGAGCGTAAACACGGTTTTTGGTAACGTGTTTATGAAGGTTATGAAAAACAGGACAGCAAAATGCTGAGCAGCAGCCACTTTAAAATGGAAACTTCTGGTGAATTCAGGGAGTTTTAACTCTGAATTTCTGGTTTAATCTCCCACCACACTGTTCATCCTTTTAATAAACACCCAGCTGTAACAGCAGACATGATCAAAATGAAACTTTATGTTTGACTTCCCTAAACATGTTTACTTGAATTAAAAAAAAAAACATTTATAAATCTCTGTCATGACTATAAAAATACAATAAATAAATCTTAGTAAGTCCTTAATAAACAATAATAATCAATACATTATGTGATTTTAGCAGCAGCAACCTTTAACAGTTAATAAGGGGAAACACTGAAAATAAGGACAAAAACATTGTCAATTGTTACAAAGTCATTTTCTGCTCAACAACCTGACTGAATTTCATTCAAATAAATGAGACATAAAACCTGCAGATGCAACACAGGATCTATAAAATATATTTTTAAAAACTGTATTTGCAGTTTTTCTTAGGATCTGTCCACCAAGCCGTTGGCTGCTTTTTAAAAAAAAAAACTTCACTTGGATAACAAAGCGTGATGTTTTACACAGAGGACATTTTAAAACGTTTGTCAGGGTGACTGAACTCGCCTTGCTGGTCCTGAAGTAAAGCTTCGCCTGCTCCATGTCTCCGTCCTTCTTCGCTCTCAGAGCTGCCAGCTTGTATTCTTTCTGCCTCTCCAGAAGCATCGCCTTCGTCGCCTCGGCTGCAACGGAGGAGGAAACGGTTACCAGAGAGAAAAGCCTCATTCAGGCAGCAGGTCAGCTGTTCCACTCAGACCAATGAAAGGCACGAGTCTCTGACACAGAATGAATACCTTCACTAGAATAAACTTAGAAACAGTTATATCAATAAAGTTTATGTATTGAACGACATACATGCATGCATTTGTCATGATAGCAAATTCTGCTGGTTGATAAATTATTGCGATAAACTATAATATTGTTATTTTGGGATCATTTTCAACTAATATAATGCAAAGACACATTCTCAAAAATACATAAACTTTCAATTCTAATGAACACTTAACATTTTAAATTTCCAAAATATATAAACAAAGCAACATAAACAACAAATAAAACAAACAATGAAGCCTCTGTAAATAAAACTGTCTTTAAAAAAAGGTCCAGTTGAGACCAATATAGACCTTTGTCACATTTTTTTGTAGAAAGAGAGAAAAGAGAAAACAATAAATCATGCAAATACAAATCATTGAGCTTGTGTTAATTTATCATGCGATTAAGCTAGTTTGAATTTAAACACATTGGTGCCAACAAGATGATAAAAAGAGATGCCAGCAGGATTTTGGCCAGCAAGATAGAAAACATTTTTTGTTCTTGTTTATTGAAACTTAACTTATTTTTATATTAAAATAAATGATTAACTGTAAAACTTACATTCTGTCGGTCGGGGCTTTGACAGCTCAGCGGGAGTCTCCTCAGGCGATGGACGGTCGCTCAGAGTCGGTACGCTAGCAGCAGAAGACCGCTCTTCTTCGCTGCTGGGTGTGACGGCGTCGGGCGAGGCAGTCGGCAGCGTGGTCGTCTCCGTCTCCCGCTCGGGACGCGAGGGGACGGGGGGAGCGGGTCTGGAAGGGACAGCTGGTCGAGGCGCGGCGGTCGGGGCTCCGGTAGCTACAGGCGGCGGGATCTCCGATTCGTTTACAGGCTTTCCCTTTTTCACAGCGGCTATCATCGACTCCAGAGTCTGTCAAGAGGAAAGCAGCATTATTACAGAATAGAAAGTTTTTTAATCACTTAAAAAACTTCTTCTATTCTTGCCGATCTCTGTTTTGAACACAAAATAAAAAGGAGGCTCTTTACTGTTGAAATGAACATGTATTAATTCAGGTCAGTATTATCAACTTCTAGAACAAACAGGATATTTTAATTTGAAATTTTAATTCCTTCCAACAGACAGGAAAAAATTATAAACAAATCTTTCACAAAAACACACATCTTTTTTAAATTCAGACATATCCTCTGTGAGTGAGCCTTTAAATAAGTTGGATCTTCATCATCATGGTGCATCTTTACCAACCTTCAGACCCCGATCGTATCTTCTGGCTTTAGATGTCTCTCCTGCAGACTTTGCGTTCTGTATCGCCGTCTTGTACATCTCTGCTCGCTCCTCCAGCGTATGCTGGAGGCTACCGGGCGCCGCAGTGGAGACCTTTACTTCCTGGTTCAGCCACATGCAAAAAATAAACAAGCAGGTAACGTAAACAAACACAGAAAAGAGCCGGAGTCGAATAAATTAGTCAATATGCAAACTGTGAGCTGCAAACCTCTCCTGTTTGCACAGGAGCAACAATCCAAGGAAATAAACACCAAAATAATGACTGCTTAGAATTTGAAAAACACAAATCATTTAAAATATTAAAGTCATGCAAGGAACTTAAAGCTGCCATCCAACCGAAATAACTACCAGTTGGACTGTTTCCAAAATAAGTCATCACACTCGCGTTACAGGAAATTAGGGCAGAAATTCCTTCCTTCCAGTTTGAAAAACTAAAAACAGAAAAAAATCTACTTGATGTGTTTTGTTTGTTTCATACCTGTGCAGCTGGAGGCTCGACTGTTTCGACTTGAGAAGAGTCAGCAGAGGCGGAGGATGTGGAGGAAGGAGTTGCTGCGTCCCCGACTTCCTCGTCGCCCACCACTTCCTGGAGCTCGGCCTGATGGAGAAAGAAAGCGCCCACTGATCAACAACCAGGCGGTGTTCATCTTGACAGATGAATGGAAAGTTTTCCACCTGCGCAGTGACATGTAAGATCATTTGAGAACTTAGATGATCTCAAACGATCATTTCACACTGCTAAATTAATGTTTACCATTACTAACCTACAGGAAGCTCTGCTGCTCTTCTACAGGGTGAACTAGCTGTAGCTTTGAGTTAAAAAGAAAATAACTTTTCTGGTTCAATGGAATATTAGAAGATAAAAGAAGTAAAATTACAAGAATAAGGTTATATAATACTTTGTTTTCGTACAACTATTCTCACAACATAACTTTATTCTGGTAAAACTACGACTTTATTCTCATAGCATTTTGACTTTACTGTTTATTTTTATGGCCCCACTTCTCATAGAGCTGTGGAAAAAATTAAGAGACCACTGCAAAATGATCAGTTTCTCTGACATGAGTGTGTAACACGTTCAGCACCAACCAAAAGATCTTCATCATCTTCAATGTTGTCGTCGTCATCATCCTCATCCACGTCTCGCATGCACTCGTCAGCCATTTTTGCGATGTCTTCCATGGGCAGAGGGCCTACAACGTACAGACATGCAGTCAGGTTTTCACGTCTTAAACAGCAGGAATCATGGAGACAATAATATTTAATGTTGTTATAATTTCAGAAAACTCCTTTGTAAATATGTCCTCACCAAAATTCCTCATAGTTGCAGCTTCACCGCTTGAATAGTTAAATAAAAAATATGCAGAATGTGCCAATTTTTAATCCAGTTAATCTCCAGATTAATAGATTACTACTAGTCGTTAGTTGCAGAATCTCAGTCAGACTCAAGGGAATCTGTAAACAGTTCAACAATAAAAACACTGAATTTAAACTTTTAATCTGTGTTTAATCTGAGATTTCTTTTGACCAAAACAGTTCAGAATATCCATCATATTTGATCAATTCAGGTCCAATTTGAAAGGGACCCAGACGGGTTTCTTCTACCAACATCGGGAGGTCTTTAATGGGTCAGGGAGGCATTAGTAAAAGAAATGAGATCATTATTATTATAAAACCTGGACAGATCAAAGTACAGACTACTCAGCAAATATCCCACCTGTTTGAAGGTCATAAAACTAAAAGTGATATCACTGCATTGTCTTCCAGTGACGTAAGGCGCTGCATGCTTTTAGGAAGCAAACCTTGTTTGTTTACTAAGTTGAGTTTAAAGCTTTGTTCAGACCTTTCATTAACATCCATCCTGGATGACATGATTCTGTATGGTTGGCGATAAATACACATGGAAGGTGTCTTCCTCCAAATCACCAAATCTACAAATTATGGATCTGGTCAACCGATCTCTCAATGCAATTGATCAAATTTTCTCGATGAGAAGTCTGGGCACAGGAGAGCCCTCTTGTCCTGCGGGGACACACCCAGCAGGATTCACCCTGGATTTATTCATGATAACAGGATTTCTGCTGTTTGGAGCTTGTGGATTCCTGGATTATCAACAAATTTGTGATGGACTTGGCCGAACTAGCAAACACTCAGACTGTTGTTGTGGACAGAGACAAGGACTCTAAAACTCACTAATGGAATGGAATCGATCTTGGAGAAGTTGCTAGTTTCGGCTCAGTGGAACGACCAAACTAATTTGGATGATTGGGAACTGAGATGTATCAGAGAGACTTTAGGGAAGATTGAAATTTATAATCTTCCTGACCTAAGACATTCTGTTTCTGAATTGGCTTTCCCCATGTGGCCTTGGAAGGGCTGCATATTTCTAATCTCCTTGAAGATATGTAAACACAACGCTCTTCCCTCCCCACCCCCTCCTGTATCCATGGAGCTGTGGAGCTGAGGCCTGCCAAAGACATCATTCCTCGATAAACAACACCTTTATCAAACTTGCCAGGAGCCTCAGCCACCTGGTTTCATGGCCCTGTGACATCACCGCCTTCACTCAAGTCTTTGTTTTGCCCTTTGTTTTGTCTGAATGTTGCCATTTGCCCTAATGTGTCCTTTCCTCTTTTTCTAGTGAAAAAGAGGAAAGAGGTGGAGTTTAACCCAGAAAAGGATTATTTTAGTTTATTAGTGA
>NW_015115269.1:24543-37526 GCF_001443285.1 Poecilia latipinna | reverse complement strand
AATGCAATTGATAAACTTTTCGACGAGAAGTCTGGGCACAGGAGAGCCCTCTTGTCCTGCGGGGACACACCCAGCAGGATTCACCCTGGATTTATTCATGATAACAGGATTTCTGCTGTTTGGAGCTTGTGGATTCCTGGATTATCGACAAATTTGTGATGGACTTGGCCGAACTAGCGAACACTCAGACTGTTGGTGTGGACAGAGACGAGGACTCTCAAACTCACTAACGAGTTGGAATCGATCTTGGAGAAGTTGCTAGTTTCGGCTCAGTGGAACGACCAAACTAATTTGGATGATTGGGAACTGAGATGTATCGGAGAGACTTTAGGGAAGATTGAAATTTATAATCTTCCCAACCTAAGACAATCTATATCTGAATTGGGTTTCCCCATGTTGCCTTGGAAGGGCTGCATATTTCCAATCTCCTTGAAGATATGTAAACATAATGATCTTCCCTCCTCACCCCCTCCTGTATCCATGGAGCTGTGGAACTGAGCACTCCTAAGGACATCATTCCTCGATAACAACACCTCTATCGGACTTTGCCAGGAGCCTCAGCAACCTAGTTTCATGGCCCTTTGATGTCACCGCTTTCACTCATATCTTCGTTTTGCCCATTGTTTTGTCTGAATGTTGCAATTTGCCCTAATGTGTCCTTTCCTCTTTTTTGTTTTAGAAACGGTGGAGTACTCCCTATTTAACCCAGAAAAGGATTATTTTAGTTTACTAGTAATATCAGAAATTGTGGAGTACGCACTATTTAAATCAATATTATACAGACCAGAAATGGAATCAGAATTAGAATAAGAATAACTATAAACTTAGAATCCAGAAATACTTAGACTCCTGTTCCCCCACCAAGAAATGGAACTAGACCGAGACAGAGGATTCTTAGCAAGACTGAACACGAGCACTTAGTTTACATACTTTAGATCAACATTAGATTATTTTTCCTCTTTTTTTTCTTTCCGTTGGTTTGTTATTTTGTTTGTATTTCCTTTAAATCCATGTAAAGCACTTTGAATTGCCTTGTTGCTGAAAATGTGCTAGGTAAATAAAATTACCTTCTCTTATCTACCAAAGTGGCAGCCATTAAACAGAGAAGAAGAAGAATGAATAGTGATGCTCATGCTTGTTTACTTTGGTTATATCGTGTCTGTAAGACTATACAGTTGAACCCATTAAAGGTTTTGTATCATAAACAATCTGTATGCATATTTTGTTTGAACTATTACAAATATAAAACAACAAAAATATAGGATTTGTTAGGAAAAATCTCACCTGACATCATCACTCCAATAGTCAATAATAATATCTCACTCAGACTTTTCTAAAATTAACCCTAATGTGAACTTTGTCAGCTAAAGTGGCTTCTTGTAGTAGTGATTACACAAGATCTAGACATGTGCAAACAAATCAGTCAGTAAACATAATGAGACTGTCAACAAGCTGTCAGAAACTCAAAGAGCAAACGTTTCTCCAATCAAACATTCATAAGCTTTATGAAGTTGGAAGTGTTTACTGAAGGTAGAGTCAATTTCGGTATCAGTCAGATGTTAAAAATTAGGTTAGAGGAAGCCGGAAAATGAAAGAAAGTACTGGAAAGGAAACTGTGTTTTCTACAACATGTCTGTGGCTCACTGCGGCTGCAAAGACACATTAGATTGCAAGATATCAGGAAGAAATTAACATATTACAGCAAAGCAGCTCTGCTTCTTTCTTTTTAGTTCTCAGCGTCGGTCTGTTATGGATTCAGAAATGTCAAGCTTGTGGAAATCAGTTAAGGTAAGGATCCACATTCTCTGCTAGGTGCACTGACATCAATAATCACTAATATAAGATGCGACAGATGGCTTAAAAATGTGACTTCCATATTCCATAAACCATGCTTTACAGTGACTGTTCTCGCATGCACACAGTGTGAAGTCGCCTCTATTCTTACCATAGTCACCTTCTTATTTTATAGTTTCTTCAGAGGAATCAGCAAATCAAAACAATACTAAAAACCTAATATCTGACTGTTGCAATAGCGAAAACATTTTTTTCTTGTATCAGGATCAATTAGGACAAATGTTAATGTTAGGACAAATCAGTTAGGACAAATGTTAATGCCTGAATAAACTTATTGCAACTAGGCCTGTCACAATAAGCAATAACTCACTTAACCACATGATAAATTAAAACAAGCTCAACCATTTCTCTCTTTCTACCAACAACTGAAAGATAAAAGTCTTCAGTGTGGTGCTTTGGTCTCAACTAGCCCTTTTTTTGAAGGATAATTTTGTTTACAAAGACTTTATAATTCATTGTATTTGTTGTTTCTGTTTATTTATTTTGTATATTTAAAATGTCTTCCAGTCCCAGTGTTAAATATTAAATGACAGAATTTAAAGATAATTGGTCTTTGAGAATGTGTTCTTGCATTATATTAGTTGAAAATGGTGGCAAAACAACAATATTATCATTTATAGCAATAACTTCTGGGACAATTTATCATCCAGCTAAATTTGTAATCGTGACAGTCCTAGAAAAAGATGCAAAAATATACAGAAAATGTAACATATTGCCCATTCAGAATCATCGTGTGTGTTTACAAAACTCCAATTGTTAAGCTCTGAACTCACTTTTCCCCTTTGGCTTGGCTTTTCCTCTAGCAGCTGCTTTATTTCCAGTAAGAGCAGCAAGTTCAGCCTCCAGATCCGGGTCGTCTAGGTTTTCCTCTGCACCCATCATCATCTCCTCTGGGTTCAAGTCCACAAATAACCCCATCTAAAAACAAAATCCCACACATTTCAGATTTAACATTTAAATCACCTCCCTGTTGTATTTAACGTAATTTTAGCTTTAAAGTTGTTGTTGTTACCTGCTTGGCCGCAGCAGCGCCCTGTCCTTTGGGCATCGGTGCCTTCTTCTTTTTGCCAAACATGTTGCCTTTTTTTTAGGCTTTTTGTTTTTAATAAACCCTTCAGCGATAACCGTCTGATCCGAACCAGACCTACAAATCAAAACACATTAAAACATAAAATAAAACCCTGTTTTCTGCTGTCTTTATTCCGGTTGCAGTAGTTGAAATCATGTGAGCGGTTGTCAGGTGGCTCCCAACCGTCGCTGTGTGACAACGATCTGCCAACTGACCAGAGCTAAAGCTGTTAGCCAAGCATGCTACTTTTTACCAACTCTAAAAGTTGATTTAACACCCAGAATCCACTTGTTGCCTTCACGCCAGTGATTAACTTAAATATTACAATATAAACTCAGCGTAGAGTGTCTGTTTACCTGTCCATTCACCAGTTCATGAGGTAGTTATGACACGAACAGCTTCGCTTCTGCGGTTTGACATCGCTTGTTTGAATACGCATGCGCATTGCGAGAGGGCGTCCGAAAGCAGCTAAAGGTGAAAGTCCAGCCCTGAGTCATGTCTGACAGGCAGAAAACGCTGAACGCAACTATACATGAATTAAAAACTTTACATAAATTTACGTTAGTTAGATTACATTTATCTGTTATTGGAGAATTTTATTAACACCTAAAATATATAATTTAGAATATTTGGTAATATTTAGGAACTCATATCAAAAGTAAGACTCATTACGCATAATTGCAGGTAATATATTTCTGTCGTTTTTGTGTCAATTTGGATAATTAGAGATTACAGTTAACAAAAAAATTACTTTGTGAACCACAGAGGACTAATTAAAAAAAAGATTTAACAGAAAGTTACAGTTGTCCAGCAGACAGGCATTGCTGCCACTATTGCCACCCTCAATAAAGCCATTAAATGTATTTGTATTCAAGCACAACAAAGAAAAGTTGGAAAACAGAAAAAAAATAAGAAAAAGGTTAACAGTGTCAAAGGTGCAATGTATCAGAATGTGAGGCATTTCCATATAATTTATATTAACCATGATACACCCGTTTTTTGTTCCATTAAGATGACATTGTTTAAAAATAGAACCAATTTTTCAAAATGTAAAACTGAAGAGACCATGTCTACCATGTTCTTCAAAATCCATTAAGTGAGCATTTAAAAATAAAATAATATATACTTCAATAAAGCAAAACAAAAAAATCCTTCAGAGTCAGAGATACCAAAACAGAACAAAAGAAGGTTTATTCAATGAAAATACACAGTCAGCTTTTACTAGTAAACAAGCAGATTACATTATTTTCTAAAATACTGGAGATGAAATTAACCGCTAGGAAACTCCAGATGAAAGTCATAATCTCTTTGCAAATACCAGTATTAAGACTCTTAAAAGTTGAGTACAAATAAGAGGAATAACAAATACATATCCTGTAACGGGTGGCAGCATATGACACAAATGTGATTACTTTATTTTATCCTTCATTTTCAGTCAACGTCTGGTTAAGAGATATTTAAGGCAAGTAAGTTTTAGTGAACGTAAAACAACCTGCTCCATGATTAGAGTGTAATATAGCAGAATTTCTTTCAGCATGGCCGTAACATTACAAATCTCTGTTGTTGCTGCTGAGCAGTTTGGGGTAGGACGTGCCGATGGAGCGGCCCTGCCGATAGACCACCAGCTCCAGCACGTACTCGTCCACTTTCACCACCACTGACGTCATCTTCTCAGTCGACATGAGGAAGATGATGGTGAACAGAGCGACCTCAAACTCTGGGCTGACGCCGATGAAGGAGCCGCCAACCGGCTTCACCAAACCTTTCCAGCTGAACTGCAGGTTCAGGACATGGTCATCCTCATCAGGCTGAAAAAAACAAAACAGAATATGGTTTAATGGAGCTTAAAGGTGACCATTACACTTTCTGAAACAGGTTAGGGTTATACAAAATAATGTTAATTTGCAAAAATTCATTCTTAGAAAATGAGATTTTAGTCTGATCAGTTCTGCCTATTAACTGTTACTGCCTCCTGTCACTTTAAATCCAAATAAGCTGCTGCTGGCCACACCCCCAAACTCAATCTTTACACTCTCAATGTGAAAATAGCTGCAAACGGCACAATTACACAACCATACATCTTTGAAAAGCAGAACTGAAGCCTCCTGCACAATCAACAAGAATGTAGCAAGTGGTTTCTGAATGGTAAGTCAACAACAAAACACTTGTCTTTTCCAGCAGCCATTGTACAGCGAATAGAGCTGTAAAACCAGCTGATCAAACATGCTGGAGCTCAGCTTGGGTTGCTAAGTAATGGGCTGGGCTCGCCTGGGGTTGCTAGGAAACGACACGTGAGTTTATGGGGAAGTTTTTGAAACAGCTCATTTTCCACACACTAAAATATATTAACTTATTGCCCAAAAATACCTGGGTGTCTTTTTAAGGTCTTGGTTGTTTGTTATAAGCAATAGAAAACCCAAATGGAAGTATAAAAATGTCCAAAATGTGAAATTTGTGTGATGGTTCCCTTTAAAATCTTTCTAGATCAGGGGTCACCAACTCCAGTCCTCGAGGGCTACCATCCTGTAACTTTTAGATGTGTCTCTGCTCAAACACACCTGGATCCAGCCTATTGCAGAGAGGAATGAATGCTGGTGAGGGAATTTAGACATTTTGGAGCAGAGGTGAATCTAAAAGTTGCAGGGTGGTAGCCCTCGAGGACTGTTCTAGATGTTTTATACTGATCAAGTTGATCACATTTTCTGCAAAAAAATGTTGGTCCTTTTTGGACCAATTTCTTCCCAAGCATGAATACAAAGGTTTACTATGAATTTACTGTCAAAAATGACACCAGTCTATCCAACAATGGTACAGGGAATAATGTCTGGAGATACAAACATGGTGACCCACACACTTGTTTCCATATTTATCCAGATTGATTGATTAAATAAAATTCAATTTTTTTCCTAACTGAACAGGAAACCAGCGTGATGTTCTTACCGTGTCTTTGTTGTCTCTTGCTTTGTAGCCTTTGTAGTCCACATGGCCATGCTTCTCCTGCAGGTAGAACTGCACCCAGTTGTGCAGACCCATGATCTCATGGCCATATTTGGTCTCTCCAACAAACACATGTTCGAAGCCACAAGAATCCTCTCTGAAACAATAAAGAGTGCATTTGTTCCTTCACTAATTAAATTAGATTTTTAAAATATTTCAAAAGTTATTTCCCCTTAACAAGTTTGCATTGTGTAGTAACAGTAGCACCACGTACAATATATCTGTCAGCTTCCTAATCAGTAAACTAAACAACCTACGTACAGTAGTGTATAGCTAATGCTAATGCGAGTTTAAACCGTTGTTGGAAAAGGGGTGCATGTTGGAGTCCCCCCTCTTTTTTTTTCTTTTTTATTTTGGCAGGAAATTTAATGTTTTTGATTGTTGATTCTATGTTGCATGACTGTGTTTTTGTGTTTAATTATGTAAAGCACTTCGAAATGCCTTGCTGCAGAAATGTGCTATACAAATAAAATTCGATTGATTGATTGATTGATTGATTGATTGATTGATTGATTGATTGATTGATTGATTGATTGATTGCAGAGATAATTTTTTGTTTAGCGACTTTGCTAACTTTTGAAAACATTTAGCACTCTTAGCCTTTTTCTGGATAAATTCTAAAGCGCCAATTTACTTTGCTGTTTTGTAAGCTTTCAGATGAACAAAGCTTCACATCTTACAATAAATAATTTTTTTTTAACTATTAAAAATATTCCCCTGCTGTCAGAGCAACACTCACCCTCCACTCCTGTCTCTATGGTAGAGGCGAAACCAGATGTCGTACAGCTGTCTCTTGAACTGTCCGCGGTCTGCAGGCGACTGGCCTTTCTTTACCAGATAGTTGTGAGCATACTAAGAGTTGAAAAACAAAACTCATCATAATATTTTTTTAAAAATGTGTGAAAACTACCATCAGATTTTCACGTTTTGATTTTGTTGCTAATTTGCTCTGGACATTCCTATCAATTTTTTTGTTGCTGCATCTAAATAAGAACAATACTTCACACTTTGCCATGTGATGAAAAGTGAAAAAATTCCAACTGTTTTGAATATTTTTGAAACCAAAATCTAACAGTACAGTCTCACATTAAGAATCTGCTTTTTGGTCTGATTATTAGCTGGCCTTTATAGCATAACATCCATCTGAACAGTGTTTGGCACAAGGCAGAACAATATTTATGTGTTTTGGTAAAGGGAGCTTGTACCAGGTCAGCTCCAAAGCTTTTGTACCTTCATGAGCTCAGTCTCCATGATGGAGTCAATAAAGAGCCGATTCTCTTGAAGCTCCTCTGAAGTGACCGTCTCTGACACGCCTGTAGACATCTCATAGTTGTCCAGCAAGTTGATAAAATCTGAAGTTACAAGCATAAACATCAGACGTGGTGAAAGCAAGGTTCTAGAAAACCAAAACGATGTTAAACTGATACTTACGAGCAAACGTCTCAATGTTTTTCAGCTTTCCCTCATCGACGTAGGAAAAGAGAGGAGCGTGGGCCCGATCTCTGGCGTAGTTACTGCCCTGCGCCACATAACCCGCTCTGCCCTGAGACAGAGAGAATCAGAATACGGTAAGCAAACAGAGCTTGTCATTACACACTTAGAGCTGAAACCATTAATCGTGATTAATCGATGATGAAATAATCATTATCTAATTTAGTAATCAATTAATCTTTGACTGGATTACACAGACTCCAAAAAGGCCATTTGCTGAAAGAGAGCAGAGCAGTAATTAAGCTGAAACTGTACAAGAAATATGTACATTTTGCATTTAAGATAAAAGAAAAACATTCTGTCTCTGTAAATAAGTTCTATTAACAACTCTCCAAATCGCAGGTTTAGCTTCACCTGGTTCAAATTCTGTTAATAATAAATCTCATATTAGGCACCTTTTGCTATTAAATTTTTTAGTTAATCCAAAGAAAATACTTACTTATTAATGTTAAGTCAAGCAGAAAGTACTGAGCTTTTCATGTGTTGATGTTAGAAGTTAATCTAAGTTCCCTTCCAGGTAGGTGTGCATCTATTGCAACATGCAGGACTGACCTGAAGGGAGATTTTGTAGTCAGTTCCCGGCTTCAGACGGTTTGTGTCCAGTTGCCAGAGTTTATTCAGCACCTCAGTCAGGTCCCGGTTAGCCTGTCGACTGTTGGGGGGGAAAAGCAAAGACAACTGATGAATCACGAGTTGAAGAAGCAGGCAAGATCAATAAGACAAACGCATGTCAATTTCTGTTAAAAATTAGAGAGAAGATCCAGCTTCTCCATGTGTTGGAGAGAGAAACTATATGAACAAACACAACATATAAGTTGGCCCTCATAACAACATTCTTTTTCAATTGCGTTTTAATTGTCAAATAAGATATACATTAAGATTAAAGATCACTTTTATCACATGGAGTTCCACACAGTGTTAACTCAGGAGGACAGACATCATGCAGTACTCTGTGCTGGTCTGTCACATAAAATACACAGATTTTTGTGGATGTAACCTAAGAAACCTTCAAGGGTTATGAAGACGGAACAAGGCGATGTAGTTTCAGCTTTCAAGTTGTGTATCACAACAGGTGAGCAGGTGGGGCTCACCTTTAGTAACAATGGTGTTGAGTTCCTTAGTAAATGGGAAAATGGTGGGAGAAAAAAAAGAAAAGTTGCATGACCATATCAGCCTCTGCAGCTTTTATGGTAATAAAGATGTCTGTGTTGTAACCTTGGAGCCGTTAGTGATAAAGAGGAAGTCTGTTTTGGCTTTATTTTCATAGATACAGAGATTCTGTTTTAGGTAATCCCTCCCCCTTTTATATTTTTCCAAACTCTGTTTCAGACTTTGCAGACACCTGGTGTAATAAGCTTTCATCTAATTTTCAGGTAAATGTTTTTCGCAGAAAATCCAGTCTATTTCCAAGAGCTTCGTGTTGCTATTTTCTTGGAACAGTGTAATGACAGAGTGGAAAACAAACAGTTGTGTCACATGGGTAATCCTTCTGCAGTCTTTCAGCAGCTTTTTTTCTCTCTTAGAAACAGTAGATGAAAACTAAAAACTGTGTATTAAAACCACACCCTCACTGTCATGTAGGATCTGCACATGGTGAGTAAGAACCAAATGACAGAAAGGGGCACAGAAACTCCTCTGTTCTTTCTTCAGATCTGAAAATATCAGCAGAAACTATAAAATCAACCATATCCTGTTTGCTGTGTTGTATAATTTCACCCACTAATCAGTACCAGACCCTGCAGCAGTCACATCCACAACAACTAATCCTCATTCCTGCATAAAATCTCCACATATTTACCGCTTTAAAACTACACTTTGTACTTAGAGCAGACTTTAGTTGTGAAAAGAAAGATACAGTTGGACTTGAGAGGAAAATATGCGAATAAAACCAAGAAAAAGTTACATCTTACAGCGTTATTACTACATGTCTACATTAAACACTTTTGAATGTATAAGTTTTATACCTGGAAGTATTTCAAAATGTTGGAGAAAACTAATATTTAGCAGAAACTAAAGGGAAAACAAAGCGAAAAACAAAAATGCAAGTTTGGAGTCAATGCTTACCCACTGGCCATGGTTTCTTTTAGTGAAAAAAAAATCCTTCCTGACTTCTTCTGACATCCTCTCGTTAAACTACTGGGGAACAGTTATCTGAGACGTCAATCTTGACGTTTCCGAAAACATTAGCCAATCACAATGCCCGTCCCATTCGCTACGTCATCAGATGGGCGGGTCTAATTCTGATTCAGAGGTGAAGTTAGGAGAGAGAGAAGTGGGGTTTTCCAAGTGTTCGGTGGTCATTTGTAACATTTGTGAAGCTTTTTTAGTACGCTAACAAGACTCTTTTTTGATCTTATGTAATGGCATTAAGTTTATATTTAAAATAGTAAAAAGAAATCGATAGTATAAACAAAGCAAATGTATTTTTGCTCGACAAACGGCTTCGTTATTTATGCTTTTTCACATCTTGTCAGGGTAGAAAGACGGCAGTAGTACTTCATTTATCACGGACTTTCCAGCATTAAATTATTTTAGAAATTAGAATAAAATTCAAGTACATTTCACATAGTTTACACTTCAAATTCATTAAAAGCTGATCTTTTCTTTTCACAATTTAGGCTTTTCAATAAATCAATTTAGGCTTGCTAAAGTAATCCACAGTCAATATTAACCGTTAGTCGTTATTGTGCATTTTAAATAAACTTTTAAGTACGTTTTTTTGCATTAATTTTAATTACATTTGGCCAATGTTGAAAACATGGATAAGCAATAAACAAACTTTTATTTTGAAAACCCCCACCAAGCGGAAGGAATCACGCGCAGCGCATGCTTATTTTCGACGCACGTTGTTTTGTAGTCATAGGCGTGTGTGGCTTAAAAAAAATAGTCACGCATGCCATTTTTTAGTGGGTTAAACTCGATTCTTGTTGAATTGTCGTTCCTTCCGTACTTAATGTAGGTGTCACTGTGGAATTTAACGAGTTGTCACTTGAATCTGGTGGCATATATCTGAGTCGAGAACGTTATAGAATCCGGATTAGCTTGCTAGCTCATTCCTGTTGTAGGTAACTGGCAGCAGCAGCATGGCAGCGGTGCTGGAGCTCATCGCTGGCAGCTATGAGCAAATTACTTTCGGATACCGAGTAAAAACGGAGGGAAACGTGAGTAGACTTGAGATTTTGTTCTTCAGGAAAATGTTACTAATCTCCTTTTAAATATGCACTGTATGATCTCTTGACAGTATTATAATTTCCTTAATCTATGCTTTTGTTATATGTATCCTTAATTATTCCAAACGTGGAAATAATATTCAGTACGTTTATGTTTAGAGAAGTCAAAGCTAGGGTATAAAACCTAGGGAGACTACACCAACTGCAATAGCAATTAGTAGTTGCATGTTAAGATAAATACATATTGTTGTGAATAAGCACTGGAGAAGAATAACATGGGTGAATGCTTTCTAGTCTTTGTGAAACAGTTTTAACTTGTGATGTGCTACAAAAAAATCTTTTTGTTTTGGTCTATCATGGGTTTTTTTTATTGTGCCTTTACTAACCTCTTGTAATTTGTACCTGTTGTTGGAGAATTCAACATTTTAAGATTTCACAAAGTCATGTTTTCCTTATTTGTTTGTTTGTTTGAATGCAGGACTGGACAGCCAAACCTGACTTTACACATCACGCTCACACAGCTTCAGTATCAGCTGTGGCGGCCAGCGAGAGGTTTGTGGTCACGGGAAGCAAAGATGAAACAATACAGTTATACGACATGAAGAAGAGAACAGAACATGGGGCTCTGCTGCATCATGAAGGTGTGAGCAGCTTATTTTAGATTGTCTGAAGCCAGAAAATGCATTGACTTTAGTTTTATTTTGCATGAAATTAGTGTTGATGATTAATTTCTTTGTTATGACTCCTTTGCTCCACAGGTACCATCACTTGCCTGGAGTTCTATGGTTCGTCCCACTTGCTGAGTGGAGGGGAAGACGGTTTCCTGTGTGTGTGGAGCACAAAGAAGTGGGAGTGCATGACGACCATCAAAGCTCATAAGTGAGTGTGACACTCCCACAGTTTGGCTGCAGTTGTCTGTTGTGAATGAAGATCCTGATTCGTCTCGTTTTCCTCAGAGGTCACGTCACTTCGCTCTCTGTCCATCCGTCGGGTAAACTGGCACTGTCGGTTGGGACGGACAAGACTCTGAGGTAAAACTCGCAGCTCAAATGAGGTTTTACTAATAGCTTACCGACGCAGGCTGGAAAATTTTGACAATCTTTTTGGTTCTGGATAGTTGAGTATGTTTGAGAAGGGAATATTTTCCAAAGTTTTTTCTGTGTCCTTATTGTTTTAAATACCTTGCCATTTGTTTATCCGTCCATCCCTCTGTTTCTTGATCAGTTACCTCTGTCAGTCGATCTATAAGCAATAAATCAATTAATCGCATGATAAGTTAGAACAAACGCAATAATTTCCGTCTGCATGATTTATAATTTTTTTGTTCTGGTTCTTTGGTTTCATCTAGCCTCTTTTTGGAAGGACAATTTTGCTTACAGAGACTTCGTAATTCATTTTATTTGTTGCTTCTGTTGCTTTGTTTATTTATTTTGGATATATAAAATGTCTTCCAGTTTCAGTGTTAAATGTTCATTAGTACTTAAAGTTGACTGATCTTTGAGAATGTGTCTTTACATTATCAGAACTTGTAAATGGTCTCAGAACAACAATATTATCATTTATCACAATAACTTCTTGAACAATTTATCATCCAGCTAAATTTGTTATGGTGACAAGTCTAAATCCAGCATTCTTTTATCTACCCACTCACCTATACAGTTCTATTTATATTCATTTAAATTTAAAGCCTAACCTCTGCAGAAAAATTGATTGTGAACATTTGTAGTTTAACAGTAACAGGAAAAAGTGAGCTGAGAACTCTGGAAGTTTGAGAGTGGAAGAGTACTTAGAAAATGTGTGCTAACACTTCACTTAGGCTCTTTATTTAAAGAAAAAGAAAAACTTAGTGTGTCCTTTTTATCTTTAAAGAACCTGGAATCTCATCAATGGCAGGTCGGCTTTTATCAAAAACATCAAACAGAGTGAGTATAACTTTCATTTAGATGAAAATAAAAACAGCTTTGGATTTCTCTTGTGATGCAGGGATGATATCAAGCCTTTTATTTTTATATTTTTTCTCAGATGCACACATTGTCAGATGGTCTCCAGATGGCGACAGATATGTGGTGGTGGTGGATGACAAAATTGATATCTACAAGCTGGAGACGGCGTCTGTAACGGGAACGATCACAAACCCGAAGAGGATCTCATCTGTGAAATTCTTAAACGTGAGTTTTCACCCCAAGTCTCTGTATTATGAATGAATGAAAGGAATCAAGTGCTAAGGAGTAGGTATGTTTTTTTGTTTTGTGTCCTTTTTAGTTCTTCTTTGGACCGTGGCTCATTTTTCACACATTTTCAGTCTCGTTTGTTATAGGATATTGTTCAGCATATTCTTGTGAAAAATGAAAAATCTCAAAAAGGAATACAATATTAGGGCTGAAACGATTCCTCGAATGATT